>NW_016910716.1:0-32694 GCF_001483705.2 Eufriesea mexicana | reverse complement strand
CGCCCGGGGAGATACCCGTATTGGCGCATTTCTCTTGGGCCACTTCAGGTCTGGCATGGATATGAGATCCAACCGAAGGTCTCCATGGCCCGTTGCCACTCCCTCTTTCGCATCCAGTGGCATGCGCGAACGCATGGGACACCACCCACTGGACCCCGAGGGCACCAACGAGGAGGCGAGGTAAGTGGACTTGCCGGATCGGGCCATACAACTTCACAGAAGTCTCCCGCACTTCGCAGCTCGGCTTTGCAGCTATAGGGATCATCAGTTACATCGTGGTTTCTGGCGGACGCCTTACACCAGAACCCTCCCCAGCTTCTGCCCTCATCTCGGCCGACAGTGCTAACCTCTTGCGGCTGCACCATGTAGACACCGCTGTAACCGCTAATTGCACCTCTCGCCGCAGTTCCACCATCGAGTTACCGCCGACCAAGGTTACTATGTCGTCGGTATAAGCGACCGCTTAGCATTGGGTATCCTCGGACTCTAGTTGCGCCAGCAAGTCATCGAAAACGTGATTCCAGTAGCTGCGTCCTGGTATCGACACTTGCGTGCTACCCATTGTTGCTGGTTTGTCGACAGATTCGTGCTTCCCTATCAGCTGGACACTCTTGTCCGTGAAGTAGCTTTTAGTCAGCTTGTACATGTTCTGCGCGCAGTTCCTTCGCGTCAGTACTTGGAGCACGTTATGCCACCACACATTATCGAAGGCACCCCAAATGTCGAGTGCGATCGCTAAGATGTACTTCCGCTCGCTATTCTCATTTATAGCACCTCGCAGCTTGACAATTGCGTCCTGTGTCGATTTTCAAGGACGGAATCCGAACTGTCGCTCAGAGGACCGTATACGATTGTGGAAGAGTGGGGCCATCCTTTTCGCCATTTATTGCTCCAACAGCTTGCCAATCATTGAGAGCAAGCATATCGGCCTATACAACCTTGGGCCGACGGAGTACCATTTTATACCGCGAAAGTCAAAGCCACCCCAACCGAACATAGCCTAACCTAACCAAGCCAAACGTAACATACCTCAGCCAAACGAGCGGAGGCCACTGTTGCTGGCAACACCAGAGATAAGCAGAACGAATTGGAGCAGAGCAGAGGGCCGAAATCAACCGCATATAAGTGTATAGCACAAAAATCGAAGCCATACTCTCCTAACCTGAACAAACCTAACGTAAACAAACGTAACCTAACCCATTCTAACAAGCCGAAACCACTATTGCTGCCTTCCCCAGAGCCAAGCAGAACATATTAGGGCAATGTAGACAGCAGGGGTCCACTGAGTAGCGGTGTATACCACAGAAGTCAATGCTGCCCTGACCTAACCTAACCACACGTAACATACCCAAAACTAGCCTAACCTAGTATAACTTGCAGATACCGCTATTGCTCGCCTTCCCAGAGCCAAGCAGAATATACTACAGCGCAATAGAGAGCAGAAACCCGCCGCATTGCTGCATAATGCACAAAAGCCAAAGATATCCTAACCTAACCTGACAAGAACCCAACCTAGCCAAACGTAGCTTAACTCAAATTATCATGCCGCTACCACGATTGCTGGCCTCCCAAGAGCGAAGCAGAGCATTTCAGTTCACGGTAGAGGGCAGAAGTCCAACGAATAGCAGTGTACAGCGCAAAAGTCAATGCTGTCCTCACCATACCAAACCTAGCGTAACCTAACCAAGGAAACATAGCTCAGCCTATCGCGCCACGACCGCCATTACTGCCCCCCCCCCCCAATATCGAGTAATGTATAGTAGGGCAACGAAGAGCGCAGAAATCCTCCGAATTGCGGTGTACGCCACAAAAGGCAAAGCTATCCTTATCAAACCTATCATATTCTAGCCAAGCGAGGCGAAACATAGCTAATCCTAACGTGACGTGGCCAACATTTCTGCGCCCCACAGAGCAAATCAGCATACATCAGGACAATGTACGGCGCAGGGATCCACCGGATGGCAGTGTAAATCACAATAGACAATGCCATCCTCTCCTGACCTATCCAAGCGTAACGTAGTCAAACGTAACTTAACGCAACGTACCACGCCACAGCCACTGTTGTTAACCTCCCCAGAGACAAACAGAGCATATTAGAGCACAGCGGAGCGCAGAAATCCAGAGAACAGCAGTTTATGGCTCAAAAGTCATAAATATCCTAGATTAACCTAGCCAAACGTAATATAACCAAAGGTAACCTAACCAAACCTAACTTGCCTATACCACTATTGCTGACTTCCACAGGGCCACCGAGAGTACACTAGAGTACAGCAGACCGCAGAAAACCGCCGTACCGCAACGTAAAGCACAAAAGTCGAATATGTGCCTCAACTAACCAGACCTAACCTAACCTAGCCGAACGTAGTCTAACCAAACGTAACGTGCCAATACCAATATTGCAGGCGCTCCCAGAGTCAAGCTGAGCATATTAGAGCTCAGTAGAGTGCAGAAATACACCGAGCAGCCGTGTATAGCACAACAGCCGAAGATATCCTCCACTACACTAACCTAACCTAACCCGACCATACGTGACCTAACAAAACCTTTCATGCCACGAAAACTATTTCTGGCCTCCGCAGAGTCGAGCAGGGTTGAGTACAGCAATGTGAAGCGCAGAAATTCGTCGAATAGCGGTGTATAGCGCAAAAGCCGAAGCTACCCTGTCCTAACATATTTAAACGTTATATAGCCATATAACCTAACTTAACCTAACGCGCCGGTACCACTATTGCTGGAATCCGCACAGCCAAGCAGAGAATGCTACGTCACAGTAGAGCGCAGAAATCCACCGAAATACGCGTACAGAGCAAAATTCGAAGCTATCCTCTCCTATACTATCCAAACGTGACATACCCAAACATAACCGAACTCAACCTAACGAGCATAGAACACATACTGCTGCTCCCCACAGCCAAGCAGAATACAGTAAAGCGCAGTGGAGAGCAGATATTCGCCGAACAGATGAGTATAGCGCAGAAGTCAATGGTATCCTATACTATCCTAACCAAACGTAACATAACCTAACGTAACCAAGCTGAACCTAACGTGCCGCGAAAACTGCTGCTAGCCCCAACAGAGCCAAGCAGAGCATGTTCGGCGAGAGTATTGCGAAGAAATCCACCGAATAGCTGTTCATAGCGCAATGGTCAAAGCTATCCTTGCCTAACCTAAGCAAACGTATCATAACCGAACGTAACTTAACTGAACCAAACGAGCCAAGACTACTATTGCCGGCCTCCGCAGTGACAAGCGGAATAAACTAGGGCACGGTACAGCTCAAAAATCATTAGCGTTGCTATTCATATCACAAAGGTCAAGGACATCATGCATTGGCTTTTGTGATATACGCAGGCATTCGGCTGATTTCTGCGCTTAGATTGCTCCACTGCACTCTCCTCGTCCATCGAGGGGCCAGTAATAGTGATCTCGGCAAGCTAGGTTGAGATTGGTTGCGTACGGCTGTGTTACGTTTGGTTAGGTTAGGATAGGATAGCTTTGACTTCTGTGCTATACCACGCTATTCGGTCGACTTCTGCGCTCTACATTCCTCCGATATGTTCTGCTTCTCTCTGGGGAGGCCAGCAATTGAAGTCTGTGCACCTTACTCTAAGTCACGATACGTTCGGTTGTGTTAAGTTAGGACAGGCTAGGCTAGGATATCCTCCACTTCTGTGCTATACACTGAAGTGCGGTGTATTAGTCCGCTCTACTGGGCCTAGTATATTCTGCATGGCTCTTGGGAGGCGAGCAACAATGGTATCTACACGTTAGGTTGAGTTAAGCTACGTTCGTTTATGTCAAGTTTGGTCACGTTACGATAGGGTAGCTTTGACTTTTTTGCTATAGATTGCTAGTTGGCCGATACTTGCGCTCTGCATTGCTCTGCTAGCCTCTGCTTGACCCTGGGCAGGCCAGCAATAGTCATTGTGGCAGGTTTGGCTGAGCTAGGTTACGTTTGGTTTGGTTAGGGTTTGATAAGTTTGGTCATGATGCCTTTCACATTTGTGCTGTGCACTGCTCTTCGGTGGATTTCTGCGCTCTACTGGGCTCCAGCATACCCTGCCTGGTTCTGGGGAGGGCAGATATTGTGGTCTCGTTACGCTAGGTTTAGTTATGCTATGTCAGGTTAGTTTGGGTTAGGCTAAGTTTGGTTACGATAGCTTCAACTTTTGTGCTGTACACTGCTTTTAGATGGATTTCTGCGATCTACTGCACTGTAGTATGTCCTGCTTGGCTCTGGGGAGGAAGGAAATGGCAGCCTCAGCACGTTGGGTTGTGCTAGGCTACGTTTGGCTATGTTCTGCTCGTTTGGAATGGGTTTCGGTGGCTTGGACTATTCTGATGTACACTGCGATTCGGTGGATTTCTGTGGCCTGCTCTCCACGAATGTGTACTGCTGGGCTCTGGGGAGGCCAGTCTTAGTGGCTTCGGCACGCAATGCTGGGTAATTTTACATTCGGTTAGGTAGGGTTATGATAAGCTTGGTTATGATGGCTAAATCTTTTGTGCTGTAAGCACATATTCGGTGGTTTTCTGCGCTCTTCTGTGCTCAAGTATGGCCTGCTTGTCTCTGGGGCGGGCAATAACAGTGGTCACGGCACGTAATTTTGAGTCAAGTTACGTTGGGTTAGGCTGCGTTAGGCTATGTTTGGTTAAGGTAGCTTTAACTTTTGTGCTGTATGCTGCTATTCGGTCGAGGTCTGCGCTTTACTGTGCTCTAGCTTGTCCTGTTTGGCTCTGGGAAGTTGAAAAATAGCGGTCTCTGCTCGTTAGGTTTAGCTAGGCTATGTTAGGCTATGATGTGTTGGTATGGGTTAGGTGTTGGTAGCTTTGAATTTTCCTATATACACTGTGAATCTATGGACTTCTGCGTTCTACTCTGCGCAAATGAGCTCTGTTTAGGTCTGGGGCAGCCAGTAGTAGTGTTCGCGGCACGTAAGTTTGAGTTAGGCTACATTCTGTTATGTTACGGTTTGATAGGTTAGGAGAGGGTAGCTCCGACTTTAGTACTACAGTCTGCTATTAGGAGGATTTCTGCGTCCTACAGTGCTCTAATATTTTCAGCTTGTCTCTGGAATGGCCGGCAAGAGTGGTCGTGGCACGTTATGCTGTGTCAGGATACATTAGGATAGGCAGGGTTGGCCTATGTTTGGATACGATAGCTACAACTATCTTGCTGCACACTGCTGTTCGGCGAATTTCAGCAATCTACTACGCGCTAGAATGTTCTGCTTTGCCCTGGGAGGGCGGCAAATGCGATCTCTGCGCGTTTGGTTGAGTTAGGGTATGTTTAGATATGTTGTGTTGGTTTGGGTTAGGTTTGGGTGCCTTTGACTTTTCTGATAAACACTGCGATTCTGCGGATGTCTGCGTTCTACACTGCAGTAATGTGTTCTGCTAGGGTCTTGGGAGTCCAGCAATTGTGTTCGCATACTCCTTGTGTTGGGCTAGATTACGTTTGGATATTATACGGTTGGTTAGGTTAGGAGCGGTTCCCTTTCACTTTAATGCTACGGTGTGCTATTAGGTGGACCTCTGCACCATACAGCGCTCTGGTATTTTCAGCTTGGCTACAGGAAAGTCAGCAATAGTGTTCCCTGCACGTTACACTTAGTCGGGTTATGTTCGCTTCGAGTGAAATACGACACGTTTAGTTACGACAGCTTCAGCTTTTGTACTGTACACTGCTGTTCGTTGGATTTCTGCGCGCTACTGTGCCCCAGTATGTCCTGCTTGGCTTTGGGGAGTGCAGCAATATTGGTCTCGGCACGTTTAGTTTGGTCATGTTACGAACGGTTAGGCAGGGTTAGGCTATGTTCGGTTAACATAGCTATACCTTTTGAGCTGTACAATGCAACTCGCTGGATTTCTGCCCTCTAGTCTGCCCTAGTATGTCCTGCTTGGCTCTGCGTAGGGCAGCAATAGCAGGCTCGGCGTGATAGGTTTGAGTCATGCTATGTTTGGCTATGTTGTGTTGGTTTATGTTAAGAATGTGTAGCGTTGACTTTTCTGATACACACTGAGATTCGATGGATTTCTGCGTTCTACACTAATGTGTTCCGCTTGGCTCTGTGAGGCCAGCAATAGCGGTCTCGGCACGTTAGGTTGAGTTAGGTTACGTTTGGTTAGGTTACGTCCGTTTGGGTTAGGCTTCGATAGCTTCGAATTTCGTGTTATACAGTGTTATACGTTGGAATTCCGCGTTCTACTGTGCCCTGCTATAACCTGCTTGAATCCTGGGAGGCCAGCAACAGTGGTCGAAGCACGTTACTTTGCGCTATGTTACGTTAGGGTATGTTACGATTCGTCAGGTTAGGAGAGGATGGCTTTAATTTCTGCGCTGTACAATGACATTCGGTGGATTTCTACTCTCTACTGAGCTCTAATATGTTCTACGTTGCTCTCGGGAGGTCAGCAATGGCGGTCTATGCACGCCACGTTGTGCTAGGTTACGTTTGGTTCTCTTGTGCTTGGTTAGGGTAGGTTAGGATATCTTCGCCTTTTTTGCTATACACTGATATTCGGTGGAATTCAGCGTGTTACACCCTTGCGATATGTTCTGCTTTGCTCTGAGGAGTGCAGCCATAGAGGTCCCGGCCCGTTAGGATTAATTATTCTATGTATGGCTTCTTTAGGTTTGGCTAGGTTTGGATAGGGTAGCTTTGATTTATATGCTATACACAACTATTCGGCTGATATCTGAGATCTGCGATGCTCTGCTATCCTCTGCTTGTCTCTGAGGAGGCGAGCAATAGTGGTCGTGTCACGTTTGGTTGAGTTGGAGTACGTTTAATTTGGCTATGTTATGCTATGTTTAGTAAGGATGGCTCCGACTTTCGTTTTTACACAGCTGTTCGTCGGATTTCTGCTGCCTACTGTGCTCTAGTCCGTTCTGCTCGGCTCTGGGGAAGTCAGCAATAGTAATCTAGGCACATCATGTTGAGTTAGGATACGTTTGCTTCTGTTATGCTAGCTTAGGTTAGGTCAGGATAGCACCGACTTTTCTGCCATACACTGCGATTCTATGGTTTTTTGCGCTCTACTGCCCTCTGATACGCTCTATTTGACCCTCCAGATGCCAGCAATACTGGTCTCGGCACGTTGGGTCGAGTTAAATTTCGTTCGGTTACGTTAAGTTCAGTTGGGTTAGGTCAGGGTAGCTTTGTCTCTTGTGCTCAACACAAATATTCTACGGACTCCTGTGCCCTGCTGAGCTCTACCATGTTCAGCTTGTCTCTGTGGACGCCAGCAGTAGTGGCCGCGGCACGTTAGGTTCAGTTATGTTACGTTTGCGTATGCTACGGTTGGCCAGGTTAGGAGAGGATTGCTTTGACTTTTGTGTTGTACACTGCCATGCGTAAGATTTCTGCACACTACCGTGTTCTAATATGTTCAGCTTGGCTCTGGGAATGACAACACTAGGAGTGTCGGCACATTATGCTGAGTTATGCTACGTTTGGTTAGGTTAGGTTAGTATATCTCAAACTTTTGCGCTTTACTCTGTAATGCGGCGGATACCTGCGCTCTACTCTGATCTGATATGCCCTGCTTGGCTCTGAGGTGTGCAGCAACAGTGGTCTCGGTACGTTAGGAAGAATTAGGTTACGTTTGGTTTCGTTACGTTTGATTAGGTTAGTATAGGATATCTTCGACTCTTGTGCTATACGCTGCCATACGGTGGATTTTTGCGTTATACATTGCGCTACTATACTCTGTTCTACTCGGCCGAGGCCAGAAATAGAGTCCTCCGCAGGCTAGGTTGGGTTAGGTTACGCATGGCTTGGTGAAGTTAGGCTACTTTTGGCTAGGATGGCGTGGACTATTGTGCTATGCACTGTAATGCGGCGGGCTTCTGTGCTATACTGTGTTCTAGTGTGTACTGCTCGGATTTGTGGAAGCCAGTAATAGTGGTCTCGGCACACTAATTTGAGAGAGGATACGTTTCGTTATGTTAAGTTAGCTTTGGTTAGGATCGGATTGTTTTGACTTTACTACTGTACACAGCGCTTGTATGGATTCCTACGCTCTGCTCCCTTCTTATATGCTCTGCTTGACCCTGCGGAGGACAGCAATACTGGCCGCGTCACGTTAGGTTGCGATAGATTACGTTCTGTTATGTTATGTTGCGCATGATTTGGGTAGGATAGTTTAGACTTTTGCGCTATACACTGCTATTCGGTGAATATCTGCGCACTGCTGTGATCTAGTATACTCTGCTTGGCGCTGGGGAGGTCTGTAATTGTGGTCGCGACTCGTTACGTTTAGCTAATCCACTTTGGGCTAGGATAGTTTGGGTCAGGTTATGTTATGGTGTATATGAATTTTCTGCTATACGCTGCTACTTGCTTGCCCTCTGCGCTGTACTGTGCCCTGGTATTTCCTGCTTTTCTCTGGGATTTCCAGCAATAGTGTCTTCGGCGCTTCAGGTTCAGTTGGGGTACGGTCGATTATCTTACGTTTGGATATGTTAGGATAGTATAGCTTTGACTTTTGCGCTATGCACTGCTATGCGGAAGATTTCTGCGCTCTGCGTTGCTCCACCATACTCTACTCGACTCTTGTGAGGCCGGTAATTCTGGTCCCGGCGTGTTAGCTTGATTTATGCTACGTCCGGTTATGTTACGTTTGGTCACGTTAGCAGAGGTCTCACTGACTTTTATGCTGTAAACAGCTATTCGGTGCCCTTCTGCGATGTACTCTGCTTCACTACACTCTGCTCGACTCTGGGGGGAACGGTAATAGTGGTCCCGACACGTTAGCTTGATTTAGGCTGCGCTCGTTTATGTCACGCTTGGCCAGGGCAGGAGTGGATGGCAATGACTTTTGCGCTATATACAACCATTCGGTGGACGACTGTCCTCTACTGTGCCCTTGGACGTTCTGCTGGGCTCTGGGGATACCAGCAATAGTGGTCTCGCTTCGTTAAGTTCAGTTAGTCCTCGTTTGTCTTGGGCAGGTTAGGTCACGTTTGGTTATGACATATTTGACTTTTGTGCTATACCCTGTTATTTGGTGGCTCTCAGCGCTCCACTGTGCTCTAGTACATTGTACTTGTCTCAGGGGATTCCTGCAATAGTGGTCTCGGCACGTTGGGTTAAGTTAGGTTACGCTTGACTACATTACGTTAGGGTAGGTTATGACAACATAGCTGTGACTTAACTCCTATACACTGCTACTCGGTTGATTTCTGCGCTCTACGTTGCTCTACCATAGTCTGCTCTACACTGTGGTGGCCACTAATAGTGTTCTCGTCACGTTAGGTTGGGTTAGGGTACGTTTGGTTACGTCACGTTTCTTTGTGCTTGGTTAGGATGTCTTTGACACTCGTGGTGCACACTGCTATCCTGTGGACTTCGGCGCTCTACTGTGCTCTACTATATTCTGCTAGGCTCTGCGGCGTCCAGCAATAGGGCTCGCGGCTCGATATGCTGAGTTAGGTTTCGTTTGGTTAGCTTACGTTTGTTTGGGTTATGTTCGTGTAGCTTTGACTTTTCTGCTATACACCGCGATTCTATGGATTCCTGCTCTTTACTCTCACCTAAAACGTGCAGCTTGGCTCTGGGAGGCCAGTATTAGTGATCTCGTTACGTTAGGCCCAGTTAGGCTACGCAGGGATGCGTCTCGATTAGCTATGTTAGAAGATGCTAGCTCTGACTTTTGTGCTATACACTGCTTTCGGCCGATTTTTGGGCTCCACTGAGCTCCAATATGTTCTGCTTGTCTCTCGGATGCGGCAAGAGCGTTCTCGGCACATTAGTTCTAGTTAGGATTCATTTGGTTAGGCTAGGTTGGCTTGTGTCAGGTTAGGGTAGCTTCGACTTCTCTGAAATACACTGCGATTCAATGGATTTCTGTACTCTACTCTCCTCTAATATGTTCTGCTTGGCAGTCGGGAGGCCTGCAAAAGTGGTCCAAGCAAGTTAGGTTGCATTATGTTGCGCTTGGGTATGTCACGTTCGGTTAGGCTAGGATAGGATACCTTTGACTTTTGCGCTATATACATCTGTTCAGTGGACTACTGCGCTCCACATTGCTCTGCTGCAACCTTCTCGACCATGATGTCGCAGGCAATAGTGGTCGTGATACGATAGGCTGAGATGCGTTATGTTCGGTTAGGCTAGTTTTGGATAGGTTTGGTTATAGTGGCTTTGACTTTTGTGCTGTACACTACTATTTTGTGTGCTTCTGCACTCTACTGCGCTCTAATATGTTCTGCACTGCACTCGAGCTGCCAAAAATATTGGTCTCGGCACGGTAAGCTTTGTTAGTCCACGTTTGGTTGGGTTAGGTTGGGTGGCCTTCGGTTGTGATATACTTGACTTTTCCGCTATACGCTGCCGTTAGGCAGCACCCTGAGATCTACTGTGCCCATGTATATGCTGCTTGTCTGAGGGACTTTCAGCAATAGTGGTCTCGGCATGTTACGTTATGTTAGGTACCGCTTGACTATATTACGTTCGGACAGGTTAGGAAAGGGTCGCTACGGCTTTTGTGCTACACAATGCTGTTCAGCGTATCTCTACGCTCCATATTGCTCTACTATACTCTGCTGGACTCTAGGGAATCCAGTAATAGTGGCCCCGGCACGTCAGTCTGGTTTAGGTTACGTTTGGTTATGTTACGTTTGTTTAGGGTAGGAGAGGATAGCATGGACCTTTGCGCATTATACTACTACACGGTGAATTTCTGCTCTGTAGTGTGCTCTAATATGCAATGCTTGGCTCTGGGGGCCAGCAACAGTGATCTTGGCGCGTTTGGTTGTGTTAGGTTACGCTTCGTTATGGTCTGCTTGTCTGGATTAGGTTTGTATAGCTTTGGCTTTCTTGGCATAGGCTGTTATTCGGTGGATTTCGGTGCTCCACTCTACACGTCTATACTCTCTCTGCACTCTGCGTTACTCTACTATACTCTGCTTGTCTGCGGGGTGGACAGCAGAAGATGTTGCAGCACTTTTGTTTGTGTTATGTTACGATTGTCTTGGTTAGGGGAGGTTAAGTACGGCTGGGATGGCTTTGACGTTTCCGCCATACATTGCTGTTCGGTGGACTGCTGCGCTATACTGTGCTATAGTATATTCGGATTGGCCATGGGGTGGCCAGCAGTAGCGCTCTCGGCACTTCGGGCAGAGTTCTGTTGCGTTTGGTTATGTTACGTTTGGTTATGTTAGTACAGGGTAGCATTGACTTTTATGGTATACAGCGTTATTCGGTGGATTTCTGCGCTCTACTGTGCTATACTATGCTCTGCTTTGCCGTAAGCGTCCAGCAATATTGGTCGGGGCACGTTATGTTCAATTTGGCTATGTTTGGATAGGTAATGTTGGTTTGGGTTAGGCACGGGTAACTTAGTCTTTGCTGATATACACTGCGATTCTTTGGACACCGGCGCCCTTTTGTGCGCTATGGCACTCCACTTTCCATAAGGGACGCCAGGAATAGCCGTCGCGTCACGTTCCGTTGAGTTATGTTACGTTCGGTCATGTTATGTTTGGTTCGGTTAGGATAGGGCAGCTCTGACTCTTGAGCTATACACGGCACTTCGGTGCGTTTCCGGGCTCTACATTGCGCTAGTATACTCTGCTCGGCTACCGCGATGCAGGCAACTGTGGCCGCTGCACGTTATGTTGCGTTAAAGTACGTTCGGTTGTGTTAGGTTACCCTACGTTAGGTTAGGATAGCTTTAGCTTTTGTGCTATGCACGGCTATTCGTTGAATTTTTGCGCTCTACTGTGCTCTAACATGTTCTGCTTGTCTCTGAGGAGACCAGCGATAGCGGTTGTGGCATGTTTGGCTGGGTTATATTACGTTTGGTTAGGCTAGGTTTGGTTAGGTTTGGTTGGAATAACCTGGAATTTTTTGCTACACCCTGCTACTCGGTCGATTTTAGCTCCCTACATTGCTCTGCTATACTCTGCTTGACTCCCGTGAGGCCAGCAATAGCGGTCGTGGCACCTCAGTTTGGGTTACGTTACGCTTGTATATGCAACGTTCGATCAGGTTAGCAGAGGATTGCTTTGACTTTTGTGGTATACACGGCAGTTCGGTAGGTTTCTTCTCTCTGCTACGCTATAATATGCTCCTCTTGGCTCTGGCGATGCCGGTTATAGAGGTCTCGGCACGTTGGTTTGAGCTGTGTTACGATTTGTTAGGTAAGGCTTGGATAGGCTAGGATGGGATAGCTTTGACGTTTTTCTGTGCACTGTTATGCGGTGGATTACTGAGCTCTACATAGTCCTAATTTGCCCTGCTTGGCTTTGCGGGGGGGGGGGGCTGCAATGGTGGTTTCGGCACGTTACACTTAGTTCGGTTACGTTCGGTTACGTTACGATTGGTTAAGATATGAAAGGATATCTTTAACTTTTGCGCTATGCACTGCTACACGTTGGACCTCTGAGCTCTACTGTGCACTAATATGTTCTGCTTGTCTCTGGGGAGGGCAGCAATAATGTTCGTCGCACGCTTGTTTGAGATGTGTTACGTTCGGCTTGGCTAGGCTAGGATAGGTTTGGTTAAGACACCTTTGACTTTTGCACTACACACTGCTATTCGGTCGATATCAGCGCTCTGCATAGCTCTACTAGCATCTGCTTGTCTCTGTGGAGGTCAGCAGTAGCGGTCGTGGCACGTTTGTTTGGGTTATATTACGTTCGGTTAGGTTAAGTTTGGTATGGTTTGCTCAGCAGGGCTTTGACTTTTGTGCTATACACTGCTTTCGGTGGATTCATGCGCTCACGTTGCCCTCCTATACTCCGCTTGATTCCCGGAAGGCCAGAAACAGAGGCCGCGGCATGTTAGCTTATGTTAGGTTGCGCTTGGCTATGTTACGTTAGGCCTAGTTTGGATATGATAGCTTTTACTGTTGTCCTATGGACTGCAATTCGGTGGATTTCCGCGCTCTACTATGCTATAGTATGTACTGCTTGTTTCCAGGGAGGGCAGCAATAGTGGCCTCGTCAAGTTGAATTCAGATACGCAACGTTTGGTTGGGCTACGTTATCTCTGGTTAGTTATGTGCATATCCGACTTTTTTGCTATGCACTGCGATTCTATGGATTTCAGCTCTGTACTCTCGTCTATTAAGATCTGCTTGGCTCCGTGGAGGGCAGCAATAGTTGTATCGGCACGCTAGGTTGAGTTATGCAAGATTTGGTTCGTTCAAAATAGACTGGGTTATGTTTGGATTGCTTTGTCTTACGTGGTTTACACAGTTGTCTGGTGGATCATTGAAGTTTGCTGTGCTGTAGTATGTTCTGCGTGACTCTGGGTAGGGCACCAATAGCGGTTTCGGCACGTTAAGCTGAGTTATGTTGCGTTTGGTTGGGTTAGGAGAGGACAGCTTTGAATTCAGTGCTACAGTCTGTTATTAGGTGGACTTCTGCGCCCTACAGTGCTCTAAAATTTTCAGCTTCGCTCTGGAAGGGCCTGCAACAGAGGCCTTGGCACGCTATGCTGTGTCCATTACGTTCGGATATGTTGGGTTAGGCTAAGTATGGTCAGTATAGCTTCATTATTCGTTGTGTACACGGCTCTTCGGTGGTTTCTTGCGCTCTAATGAGCTCTTGTACGTCCTGCTTGGCTCTTGGGAGGGCAACAATAGCCGTCTCGGCTCGTTAAGTTGAGTCAGGCTATGTTTTAATATTTTCTGTTGGTTTGGGTTAGGTTTGGATAGCTTTGACTTTTCTGATATACACTGCTATTCTGTGGATTTCTGCGTTCTGCTCTCCACTAATGTCTTCTGCTTGGCTCTGGGGAGGCCAGCAATAGTGGTCGCGATACGTTAGGAAGAGATTGGTTACGTTGCTCTATGCTACGACTGCTTAGACTAGGAGAGTGTAGCTTCTGGGGGGCAGCAACAGCTTCTTCGGCAGGATAGGTTGAGTTATGCCATATTTGTCTGTGTTCTGTTGGTCTGGGCTAGACTTGGGTAGCTTTGACTATCCTGATGTACACTGCGATTCAGTGGATTTCTGGGTTCTGCTCACCGCTTTTGTGTTCGGCTTGGCTGTGGGGAGGCCAGCAGCAGTGGTCGCGGCATATTGGCTGGAGTTAGGTTACGCTTGGTTTCATTACGTTTGGTCAGGACAGGAGAGGATAGGTTTTGTCTTTATTGCTATAGCCTGCGATTAGTTCGATTTCTGCGTGCAACGGCGCTCTAATAGTATGAGCTTGGTTCTGGGAATGCCAGCAATAGTGATTTCGGCACGTTACGCTTAGTCATGTTACATTCCGTTAGGTTGTGTTGGGCTATGTGCGGATAGTATAGCTTTAACCTTTGTGCTTTACACTGCTATTCAATGGGCGTCTGTCACCTACTGTGCTCTAGTTTGTCCTGCACGGCACTGTGGAGGGCAGCAATTGCTCTCTCGGCGCATTAGGTTGAGTGTGGCTATGCTTGCTTTTCTTCTGTTTGTTTGTGTCTGGCCCTTGTAGCTTTGACCTTTCTGATACACACAGCGGCTTTATTTATTCCTACTTTCTACTGTCCACTGAGGTGCTCTGCTTGGCTCTAGGGAGGCCAGAAATATTGGTCGCGGCATGTCAGGTTGAAATATGTCACGGTAGGATAGGTTAGATGAGGATAGCTTTGACTTTAGTGCTATGGTCCGCCGTTAGGCGGATTTCTGAACCCTTCAGTGCCCTTATATTTTGAGCTTGGTTCTGGGATGGCCGCAATAGTGGTCTCGGCAGGTTTTTTTGAGCTCGGTCACGTTCAGTTAGGTTGTGTTAAGCTATGTTTGGTTAGGACTGCTTTAACTTTTGTGCTGTACACTGCTGTTCGGTGGATTTCTGGGCTCTACTGTGCTCTAGTATGTCCTGCTTCGTTCTGGGGAAGGCAGCAATGTCGTTCTCGGTACGTGAGGTCGAGTTAGGCTATGTTTGGTTATGTTCTGTTGATTTGGGTTAGGCATGGGTAGCCCTGAATTTTCTGTTGCAAACTGTGATTCTATGGACTTCTGCGTTCTACTCTCCGCTAATTACTTCCGCTCGGCTCTGGGGAGGCCAGCAATTGTGGTAGCGGCACGTTTCGCTGCGTCAAGTTACGTTCGGGTAGGTTGGGATTGGCTAAGTTTGTAAGGATATCTTTAACGTTCGTGCTGCACGCTGCCTTTCGGTGGATTTCTGCGCTCTTGTATGCTCTAGTATGCCCTGCTTGGATCTGCGGAGTGCAGCAATGACTGTGTCGGCGCGTTAGGCTGAGTT
The DNA here is from genome assembly GCF_001483705.2 of Eufriesea mexicana. Taxonomy (NCBI): domain Eukaryota; kingdom Metazoa; phylum Arthropoda; class Insecta; order Hymenoptera; family Apidae; genus Eufriesea; species Eufriesea mexicana. Next base: position 17,494 of record NW_016910716.1, on the reverse strand, counting down.
ATGCTATGTTCGTTTACCTTCTGTTGGTTTGGGTTAGGCTTGTGTAGCTTTGGCTTTCCTAATATACACTGCGATTACATGGATTTCTGCGTTCCACTTTCCACTGATGTGTTCTGCTCGTCTCTGGAGAGGCCAGTAGTAGTGGTCTCGGCGCGTTAGTTTGCGTTATGTTAGGTATTGATATGCTACCTCCGATGAGGTTATGATACTCTAGTGTTGGCTCTTGTGCTGTACACAGGCCTTCGATGGATTCCTGCTACCTACTGTGCTGTAACATGTTCTGCTTGTCTCTGCGGTTGGGGGGGGGGCGGGCAGCAACGGTGGTCTCGGCCAGTTAGGTTGAGCTATGTAACGTTTGGTTATGTAACGTTATGCTAGGATACGATACGATGGTTTCTGCTGTTGTACTATACGCTGCTATACGGCGTACTGCTGCGATCTTCTGTGCTGCTGTATCTTGTGGTTGTTCCTGTGAGGCCAGCAATAGCGGTCTCGGCACGCTAGGTTGAGTTATGTTACGTGTGGCTAGGTTGGGATCGCATATATTTGACGTTTTTTGCGCTATGCACTGCTACTCGGTGCTTTCTGCGCTCTACTGTGCTGTAATATGCTCTATTTGCTTCTGGGGATGCCAGGAATAGTGGTCGTGGCACGTTAGTTTGAGTTACGTTACGTTTGGTTATGCTGCGTTGGCTAAATTTGGTTAGAATGGCTTTGACTTTCGGGTTTTACATCGTGATTCCACGGATTTCTGTAATCTACTGTGCTCTAGCATATCATTCTTGTCTCTCGGGAGGCCAGCAATAGTGGTCTCGGCACGTTACGTAGAGTTAGGTTGCGTTCGGCTGGGACCGGTTGAGCAGAAGTGGTCTTGGTTTCTTTGCTTGTTCTGTCATACATTGCTGTCCGATTTATTTCTTCGCTGTATATTACCCCACCACACTTTGCTCAACGATGGGGATACGAGAAATATTGGTCTCCGCATATTAGGTCGAGTTAGGTTACGCTTTATTATGTTACGTTTGGCTATGTTGGGGAAGTATGGCTCCGACTTTTGCTGTATACGCCGTCTTTCGGCGTATTTCTGTGCTATACTCTGCTCTACCATATTCTGCATGGCCTTGGAGAGGCCAGTAATAGTTACCACGGCGCGTGCTGCTGGGTTTCTCAGGGCTTGGCTATGTTACACTGGTTTGTGTTGTTTGGGTTCCTTTGATATTTTTCTCCTGTTCATTGCTATCCGTTGGATTTCTGTGCTCTACTCTCATATATGTCCCGCTCGGCCCTTGGGAGGCTAGCAAAAGAGGTCGCGGCACGACAGTTAGAGTCAGGTTGCGTTTGGTTACGTTACGTTTGGTTAGTATAGGATAGGATAGCTTTGACTTCTTGTGCCATATAATGCTATTTGGTAGACTTTTGCGCTATACTGCGCTCTAATGCGCAGTATTTGCCTCTGGAGAGGCCACCAATAGTGGCCGCGTCAAGCTAGCTTAAGTTAGGTTACGTTTCCTTATGTTACGAATGCTTAGGTTAGGAGAGGATAAGCTTGACTTTAGTGCTATAGTCTGGTGTTAGGTTGATTACTGCTCCCTACAGTGCTCTAATATTTTGAGCTTGGCACTGGGAATGCCAGCAATAGTTGTTGTCTCGGCACGTTATGTTCAGTCAGGTTACGTACGGTTGGGTTGGGTTATGCTCAGTTTGGGTAGGGTAGCTTCAACTTTTGCGCCGCAAACTGCTTTTCGGTGGATTTCTGCGCCCTACGGTGCTTTACTGTGACCTGCTTTGCCCTGGGGAGGGCAGCAGGAAGGGTCTCGGCACGTTAGGTTGAGTTTGGCTATGTCTGTTTAGGTTCTGTTGGTTTGAGTTAGGCTCAAGTAGCTTCGCCTCTTCTGATATACACAGCTACTCTATGGATTTCATCGTTCTACCCTTCCTCCCTGGAGAGGCCAGCAATTGTGATCGCGGCACGTTAATGTGAGTTAGGTTACGTTAGGTTATGTTACGATTGGTTATGTTAGAAGAGGATATCTGTGACGTTAGTGCTATGGTCTGCTATTAGCTGGATTCCTACGCCATACAGTGCTCTAATATTTTCAGCTTGGCTCTGGGAAGACAAGCAATAGTGGTCTCGGCATGTTACGTTGAGTCATGTTACGTCCGGTTATGTTGGGTTATGCAAAGTTTGAGGAGGATAGCTTAAACTTTTGTGCTGTAAGCAGCTCTTCGGTGGATTTCTGCACTGTGCTGTGCTCTGGCATGTGCCGGTTGGCTCTGGGAATGGCAGCAATATCGGTCTCGGCTCGTCAGGTTGAGATACGCTATGTTTGGCTATGATATGTTGGTCTGTGTTGTGTTTTGGTAGCTTTGAGTTTCCTGATATACAATGCGATTCTATGGATCTCTGCGTTCTACTCTCCACTAATTTACTCCGCTGGGCTCTGTCGAGGCCAGCAGTAGCTTTCGCGATACGTTCGGATGGGTTGTGTTACGTTTGGTTATAACACGATTGGCTATGCTAGGAGAGGACAGCTTCGACTTTGGTGCTATAGTCTGCCGGTAGGTGGATTCCTGCGCCCTCTAGTGCTCTAATATCTTCAACTTGGCATTGGGAAGTCCAGAAATAGTTGCCTCGGCACGTTAATTTGTGTCAAGTTACTTTCGGTTTGGCTAAATTTGGAACGGATACTTTCAACGATTGTGCTGTATACTGCAATTCGGTGGACTCCTGCGCTCCACTGTGCCCTATTATGCCCTGCTTGGCCATGGGAGGGCACCAATAGCGGTCCCGGCACGTTGAGTTATGCTATGTTTTGCTATTCTTTGTAGGATTTGTTAAGTTTGAGTAGCTTCGAGTTTTCTGCTATATACACAATCCTATGGATTTCACCTGTCTACTCTCCACTAATATGTTCCTCTTGGCTCTGGAGAGGCCAGCAATAGTGGTTGCGTCACGTTTGGTTGAGTTAGGTTACGTTCGGTTAAGTTACGATTGGTTTGGTTAGGAGGTGCTAGCTTTGACATTTGAGATATACACTGCTTTTCGGCGGATTTCTGCACTCTACTGTGCCCTGAAACGTTCTGCTTGTGTCTGAGGGTTCCAAAAATCGTGGTCTCTGCCCGGTAAGTTTTGATAGTCTACATTTGGCTAGGTTAGGTCATGTTGCGTTAGGTTGTGATACATTTGACTCTTGTGCTATGCGCTGCTATATGGTAGCTATCTGTGATCCACTGTGCCCTAGTATATTCTGCTTGGCTCAGGGGTTTCCAGCAATAGCGGTCGCGGCTCGTTAGCTTAAGTTAGGATACGTTTGATTATATTACTTTTGGGAAGGTTAGGTTATGATAACCTTGGCTTTTGTGCCATACACTGCGATTCGGTGGATTCCTGTGTTCTACTGTGCTATAATATGCTGTGCTTGGCCATGAGCAGGCCAGAAACAGTGCTCTTGGCAGGTGAGGTTTGGTTATGCAACGTTTGATTAGGTTACGTTCGTTTCGGTTAGGTTTGCATAGCTTTGACTTTCGCGGTATACACTGATGTTCGTTGGATTTCTGCGATCTACTGTTTTTCGGTATGTTCCGCTTGGAACTGTGGAAGCCAGAAATTGTGGTCACGGCACGATAGGTTGAGATATGTTTCGTTCGGTCACGTTACGATTGGACGGGTCAGGATAGTATAGCTATGAATTTTGTGCTCTAAACTGCTGCCCGGTAGATTGCTGCGCTCAACTGTGCTCTCCCATACTCTGCTTGATTCTGGGGAGGCCAGAAGCAGTGGGAGAGGCACGTTGCGTTCACTTATGCTACTTGGCTTAAGATAGGTTTGGCCAGGTTATGTTAGGGTAGCTTTAACATTTGTGCTATGCACTGCTATTCGGTGGATTGCTGCGCTCTAAATAGCTTTACTATACTTTGCTCGAATCCGGGTATGCCAGAAATAGTGGTCTCGGCATATTGCGTTGAGATACGACAAGTTTGGCTATGTTACGGTTGGCTAGGTTAGGATAGGATAGCTTTAACTTTTTTGTGCTGTACATTGCCATTCGGTGGATTTCTGCGCTCTGCGGTGCAGCAATATGATCTGTTTGGCTCTGTGGAGGCTAGCAATACTTGTCCAGACACGTCATGCTGAGTTATGCTACGTTTGGTTGGCCTAAGTTAGGTCAGGGTAGTGTTAGGGAACACAGGTATTCGGTGGATTCCTGTTATCCACAGTGCTCTAACATGCTCTGCGTGGCACTGGGGAGGGAAGAAGTACTGTTCTCTGCCCGTTAGATTGGGTTATGTTACGTTTGGTCATGTTACGTTTGGCTAGGTTAGGATAGGGTAGTTTCTACTTTTGTACTATATGCTGGTATTCGTCGGAGTGCTGCGCTTTATTGTGCTCTAACATGTTCTGCTTGGCTGTGCGGACGCCAGGAATAGTGGTCTCGGCAGGTTAGGTTGAGTTGATTTGGTTAGGTTTGTTAAATTTGGTCAGGGTTACCGTTATCCTGTGCGTCTCTGTGACCTACTGCTCTCTGCTGTATTCTGCGTGGCTCTAGGTGGGCAGCAGCAGTGGTCGCGGAAAATTATGTAGGGCTAGGCTATGTTTGTCTAGGTTTGGCTATGTCAGGTAGGGTTAGGATACCTTTGACCCTTGTGATATACAATGCAATGCGGCGGGCCACTGCGTTGTACTATGCTCGAGTATATTATGCTTGGCTCTGGGGAGGCCAGCAATAGTGACCTCGGCGCGTTAGGTTTTGCTAAGTTACGTATGGTCATGCTATGTTTGGTTAGACTATGGCAGTGTGGCTTTGACTTCTGTGCTAAAAACTGCTATTCGGAGGATTTCTGCGCCATGCATTGCCCTATCATACTCCGCTCGACTATGGGGATGCCAGAAATAGTGATCTCGGCATGATAGGTTGAGTTAGGTTGCGTTTGGATATGTTACGCTTGGCTGGGCTAGGATAGGATAGTTTCGACTTTTGCGATATACACTGTTCTTCAATGGATTCCTGCGATCAACTCTTTTGTTATATCATCCACTCGGCTTTGTAGAGGCCAGCAATGGTGGTAGCCGCACGTTAGGTTGAGTAAGGTACCGTTGGGTTATGCCACGTTTGGACAGGTTAGGCAATTGTAGCGTTGACTTTTGTGATATACACTGCTAATTGGTGGGTTTCTCTGCTCTGCGGTGCTGTAATATCTTCTGCTCGCCTCTGGGAGGCCAGAAATAGTTGTGTCGGAACGTTAGGTTGTGTTATGTTACGTTTGGTTAGGTTATGTTGTGCTAAGTTCGTTGAGTATACCTTTGCCTTCCATGTTATACACTGTTATTCGGCGGATTCCAGAAATCTACAGCTCTCTGATGTATCCCGTTTGGCCATGTCGAAGACAGCAATAGTGGTCGCGGCACGTAGCTTTTTGTTGCGCTACTTTTGGTTAGGCCATGTTTGCTTGGGATTGGTATAGATGGCTTTCACTTTTCCGCTACAATCTGCGATGCAATGGATGTCTGCGATCCACTCTCCTGTAATATGTTCCGCTCGGCTCTGAGGAGGTCAGCAATAGTGGTGGTTGCATGATAGGTTCTGTTAGGTTACGTTCGGTATGGTCAGGATTGGGTAGCCTTGAATTATGTGCTATATACTGCTTCTCGGTGGTCTCTTGCGCTCCACTCTTCTCTACTACACACAGCGTGACTCTGGGAAGGCCAGCTATAGTGGTCTCTGCACGTTAGGCTCAGCTATGCTGTGTACGGTTAGGTTACGTTAGGTTACGTTCGGTAATGATTGCTGTGTCTTTCGTGCTATACACTGTTATCCCGTGGATCCCTGCGACCGACGGATCTCTACTACATTCTGCTTGCTCTGCAGATGTCAGAAGCGTTGGAAACCGCACGTTTCTTTCAGCTATGCTAAGTTCGCTTATGTCAGGTTAGGTCATGTTACGTTCGGATAACTTCGACTTTTGTGCTATACACTGCAATGTGTTGGATTTCTGTGCTCTACTGCGCCCCAGCGTATTCTGCTTGTGTCTGGTGTGGCCAGCAATGGTGGTCCTGGCGAATTAGGTCGAGTTATGTTACGTTTGGCCAGGTTAGGATAAGGTAGCTTCGATTTGTGAACTATACGCTGCAATTCGGTAGATTTCTGTCCTGTACTGTGCTTTAATATGTTCTGCTTGTCTCTTGGGAGGCCAGCAATATTGTTCTCGCTTCGTTAGATAACGTCAGGTTACGTTTGGCTATGCTACGTTTGTCTTGATTAGGATGGGATAGCTTGGATATTTGTTGCATACGCTACTATTCAGTGGATTTCTGCGCTCTCCTGTGTTCTAATATATTCTGCTTTGCTCTGGGGTGTCCAGTAGTAGTGGTCTCGGCGCGTTAGTTTGTGTTATGTTAGGTACTGTTATGCTACGTTTGGTGAGGTTATGACACGGTAGCGTTGACTCTTGTGCTGTACACAGGTCTTCGATGGTTTCCTGCTACCTACTGTGCTCTAACAGGTTCTGCTCGGCCCTGGGGGGCGTGGGCTGCTATGGTAGTCTCGGCCCGTTAGATAGTGCTATGTCACGTACGGTTATGTTACGTTTGGCTATGTTAAGATAGGATATTTTCTACTCTTGTACTGTACGCTGCTCTTCAGCGGATGCCTGCGCTCTACTGTGCCCTAACACGTTCTGCTTGCCTGTGCGAAGGCCAGTAATAGTGGTCAAGTCACGTCAGGTTTAGTTAGGTTACGTTTGGTTTGGTTACGTTTGATAGGCTTGGTTAGAGTTTCCTCGACTTCTGTGCGATACGTTGCTCTCCGTCCGATTTCTGCCATCTACATTGCTCTACTATAATCTGCTCGGCTCTGAGGAGGACAGCAATAGTGGTCGTGGCCCGTTACTTTGAGTTGTGCTACGTTTGGTTAGGAAAGGGTGTTTAAGATTGGTTAGGATAGCTTAGGCTTTACTATATTCTGCGTGGCTGTGTGGGCCAGCTGCAGTGGTCGCGGCAATTTATGTTGAGCTTGGATACGTTTGGTTAGGATAGATTGGCACAGGGAATGTTATGCATTCTCTGACCTTCTGGCCATACACTGCATTGCGGCGGATTTCTGCTTCCTGCTCTGGACTACTATATTCCGCTTGGCTCTGGGCACGCCAGCAATAGTTGTCCGGCGGGTTGGGTTGAGATATGTTCCGTTCGGTTATTTTACGGTTTGCTATGTTAGGAGAGGATAGCTTTGGCTTTAGTGATATAGTCTGATATTAGGTGGACTTCTGCGCCATACGGTGACCTTACATTTTCTGCTTGGCTCTGGGAAGGTTAGCAATGTTGGTGTCGGCTCGTTACGTTGAGTCATGTTGCTTCCGATTATGTCGGTTCAGGCCAACTTTGGAAAGGATAGCTTCAAATTTTGTGCTCTACACTGCTATGCGGTGGATTTCTACTCTCTAATGTGCTCTAGTGTGTCCTGCATGGCTCTGGGGGTAGCAGCAACAGCGGTCGCGGCACGTTAGTTTGAGTCACGCTATGATTGTGTATGTTCTGTTTGTTTGGGTTTGGTTTGTGTAGCTTTGACTTTTCTGGTATACACTGCGATGCTATGGGTTTCTGCGTCCTACCCTCCACTAACGTACCCTGATTGGCTCTGCGGAGGACTGCAGTGGTGTCCGCGGCTCGTTGCTTTCTGTCAGGTTAGTTTCGATTACGTTGGGCTTAGGTAAGTTTGGTTATGGTAGCTTCAGCTTTTGTGCTGTGTACTGCAATTCGATGGATTTCGGAGCTCTACTGTGCTCTAGCATACCCTGCTTGGCTCTGGGAATAGCAGCAACAGCGGTCGCGACACGTTAGATTGAGTCACGCTATGATTGTATTAGTTCTGTTTGTTTTGGTTTGGTTCGCATAGCTTTGACATTTCTGATATACACTGCGATTCTATGGATTTTTGCACTATATATTGCTCTACTGTACTCTGCTCTACCCTCGGAATGCGAGCAACAGAGGTCGCCTGACGTTAGGTTGTGTTAGGTTAGTTTAGGCTACGTTTGGTTAGGGTAGCTATGACTTTCGTGCTATACACAGTTTTTCGTCGGATTCCTGCCCACCACCGAGCTCTACTCTAAACTGCTAGTCCCTGGGGAGGCCAGCAATAGTGGTCGAGGCACATTTGGTTGAGATTGGTTACGTTTGGTAGTGTTACGATTGCTTAGGTACGGATAAGGTACTTTTGTCTTTTGTGCTATACATTGCCATTCGTTGGATTTCTACTCTCTGCTAAGTTCTGCTGCGCTTTGCTTGGCTTTGGGGTGGTCAGCAACAGCGTTCCCGTCACATTACTCCGAGATAGGTTACTTTCGGTCGTGTCACGATTGGGTAAGTTAGGAGAGGGCAGATTTAACTTTTGCGCTCTACAATCCTATTCGGTGGCCGTCTGCTCTGTGCTGTGCTCTAATATATTCTGCTTGTCTCTGAGGAGGCCAGAAAGGATGAAGGTGGCATGTTTGGTTGGGTTATGTTCCGTTAGCCTTTGTTAGACTAGGTTTAGTTTGGTTATGATGGCTTTGACTTTTGTGCCGTAAACTGCTGTTCCGTGCATTCCTGAGCTCCATTGAACTCTGGTGTACCCTGCTTGGCTATGCGGATGGCAGCTGTAGTGGTCTCGGCACGGTATTTTGAGTTAGGATACGTTCGGTTATGTTGTCTTGGGTTAGGTATGGGTGGCTTTGGCTTTTCTGCAATACACTGCATTTCTGTATATTTCCGAGTACTACTCTGCTGTACCACGTTCTGCTCCGCTCCGGGCAGGTCAGCAATAGTGGCCGCAGCAAGGTAGATTTTGTTAGGTTACGTTTGGATATGTTACGTTTAGTTAGATTAGCAAATGACAGCTTCGTCTTTGGTGCTGTACACAACAGTGCTTCGGCTTTCTGCGTTCTACTGTCTTCTAGCACATTCCGCTTGTCTCTGGAGAGGCGAGCAATAGTGGTCGCGGTACCTTATGTTGCGTTAGGCTGCGTTTGGTTAGGGTATGTTAGTTTGGGTTACGTTTATGTATCTTCGGATCTTCTGCTACACACCGCGGTTCTATGGTTATCTGAGCACTACTTTCACCCACTGTAATATACACTGCTCTGAGGTTGCCAGCAATAGCGGTCGTGCCACGTTAGGCACGGCTAGGTACGTTTGGTTATGCTACGATTGGTTTGTCTAGTAAAGGGTTGCATGACCTTCGTGCAGTACACTGCTATTCGTTGGGCTTCTGTGCCCTACTGTGCTCCGGCACCTTCTGCTTCGCTCCATGGAGGCCAGCCATAGTGGTCGCGGCTTGTTATTTTATGCTACGCTACTTTTGGTTAGGTTACATTGGTTTGGGTTAAGTTCGGATAGCCTTGAATTTTCTGATATCCACTGCGATTCTATGGATTTCTGTGATCTACTCACCTCTAAAATGTTCTCATCGGCCCTGGCGAGGACAGAAATAGTGGCCGCGGCACGAAGGATTGAGTTATGTTACGTTCGGTTGTATTACGTTGGGATAGGTTAGGACACCATAGCTTTGACTTTTGATCCATACACTGCTATTCTGTGAATTTTTACGCTATACATAGCCCTTCTATAATCTGCTAGGCTCTGGGCATGCCAGTAATCGTGGCCGCGGCGTGTTAAGTGGCGTTAGGTTACGTTCGGTTATGTTACGATTGACAACGTTAGGAGAGGATAGCATTGACTTTTGTGCTGTACACTGCTATTCGGTGGATTTCTGCGCTCCTCATGGCTCTAATATGCTCTGTTTGGCTCTGGTGAGGTCTGCAACAGTTTAGTGGGTCCGTTAGGTGGAGTCAGTTTACGTTTGGCCATGTTATGTTTGGTTATGTCAGGCTTGGGCAGCTGCGACCATTATGCCATACACTGCTATTCTATGGGTTCCTGCACTCCGCTGTGCTCCAGTATATTCTGCTTGCCTCCTCGGAAGCCAGCGATAGTGTTCTCGGCACGACAGTTTAGGTTGCGTTAAGATTTTTAATATCACGATTGGATATGTTGTGACAGGATAGAGTTGCCTTTTGTGCTATACACTGCTATTTGGAGGAATTCTATGCTCTACGTAGCTGTACTACATTCTGCGGGACCCTGGGGAGGACAGTAATAGCGGTCTCGCCACGTCAGTTTGAGTTAAGTTACGATCGGCTATGTTATGGTTGGTTGGGCTAGGCTAGGATGGCTATGACTACTGTGCTGTACAATGATTTTCGGCTGGTTTCTGCGCGCTGCTGTGCTCCAATTTGCTTTGCTTGTCTCTGGGGAGGCCAGCAATTGTGCTCTCGGTACGATAGGTTGGTACAGCCAACGTTCAGTTAGGTTAGGTTGGGTCATGTTAGGTTAGGGTATCTTCGACTTTTGCGCTTTAGACTTCAGTGAGGCGGATTTCTGCGCACTACTGTGCTCCAGTATTTTTTGGTCGGCTCAGCGGAAGTCAGTGGTTATGGTCTAGGAAAGTTAGGTCGGGTTATGTTGCGTTCGGTTAGGCTACGTTAATTTGAGTATGATCTTGATAGCTTTGACTTTCGTGGTGTGCACTGCTATTCGGTGGACTTCTGGGGCCTACTAAGCTCTACTTATGTCTGCGAAGGCCAGCAATAGCAGTCGCGGCTCCGTAGCTTGCGTTAGGTTACGTTTGGATGGGTTGCGCTTTGATTGGTCTGAAGATATAAGCGCTTTGACTTTTGTGCTATACACTGCTATTTGATGGATTTCTGCTCTCAACTGTGCTCCAGTATGTTCTGCTTGGCACTGGGAGGCCAGTAATAGTGGCCGCGGCGCGTTAGGTTCGGTTGGGTTACGTTTGGTTAGGTTACGTTAGTCTCCATCAGATTAGGATATCTTCGACTTCTGCGCTGTACACCGTAATGTGCTCGTCTTCTGCTCCCTACACTGCTCTAATATGTTCTGGTTGGCTCCGCGGAAGTGAGCAATAATTATCTAGGCACGCTGAGTCGAGTTAGGTTGCACCTTGTTATGTTACGCTTGCTTGGGTTAGTTACGGCTAGCTTTAAGCTTCTTGGCATAGACTGTCTTTCGGTGGGTTTCTGCGCTTTACTCTGCTCTGCTATACTCTGCTCAACTCTGGAGAGGCCAGCAATAGCGATCGCTGCACGATAAGTTGAGTTAGTTTACGTTTGGGTACGTTACGATTGGTTAGGTTAGGAGACGGTTGTTTTGACTCTTGTGTTATGTAGTGCCATTTGGAGGATTTCTGCCACCCACGGCGCCTTTATATGGTTAGTTTGGCTCTAGGAAAGGCAGCAATGTTGGTATCGACACGTTATGTTAAGTGAGGCTACGCATGGTTGGTTAATGTTATGTTAGGTTAGGCAAACGTAACTTTGACTCCTGCGCTATAAGCCGCTATTCGTTCGACCTCTGCGCACTACTGTTACCTAGTATGCTCTGCGTTTCTCTGCGTAGGCCAGAAATATTGGCCGCGGTGCGTTAGGTTGAGTTAGGTTACGTTTGGTTAGGTTAGGTTTGTTTGGGTTAGGTTAGGATATCTTTGATTTCTGTTCTGTACACTGCAATGCGGTGGACTTCTGGGATATACTCTGCTCTAGTACGTTCTGCTTGGCCCTGGGGATGCCAGTAATGTCGGTCTCGACACAATATGTTGCGATATGGTACGTTCTGTTCTGTTACGTTTTCTTTTGTTAGGTTTGGATAGTATCGACGTTTCTGCTGTACACTGCGATTTAATGGACTTCTGCTCACTACTCTCCTGTAATATGCTCTGCTTGACGCGATGGATGTCAGCATTACCGGACGCGGTAGTTTAGGTTGAGATAGGTTACGCTTGATAAGGTTAGGTTAGCTTGGGTTAGGCCAGGTTAGCTTTGTCTTTTGTGCTATACACTGCCATTAGGTTGACTTCTGCGCTCTTCTACGCTTTAGCTCGCTCTGCATGGCTCTGGTGAGGCCAGCAATAGTGGACCCGCCACGTTAAATTGTGTCAGGCTACGTTTGCTTATGTTACGTTAGCTCGGGTTATGTTCGCATAGCTTCCACTTTCATGGTATACACTGCTATTCGGCGGATCTCTGCTTTCTACTGTGCTCCGGCACGTTCTGCTTTGCACTGGGGTGGCCAGAAATAGTATTCTAGGCACGTAAGGTTGGATTATGTTGCGCTTGGGAATGTTACTTTTGGTCATGATAGGATAGTATATCATTGACCTTTGTGCTGTACACGCTGTCCACTGCTACTCGCTGTATTTCTACGCTCCACATGACTCTACTATTCTCTGCTGTACTCTGCGGTGGACAGTAATAGTGGTCCGGAACTTTAATTTTGGTTAGGCTACTTTCGGCTGTGGTAAGTTAGGTTAGGCTTGGAACGGATAGCTTTGACTTTTGTGCTATGTACCGCTATTCGGTGGACTACTGCGCTATACTCTGCTGTAATATGATCTGCCTGTCCCAGGGGAGGCCAGAAAGAGTGGTCTCGGCACGATCGGTTGAATTATGTTACGTTCGGTTATGTTAGTTTGGGTTAGGTTTGGACAGGATATCTTCGACTTTAGTGCTATTCACTGCAATGCGGTTGATTTCTACGCTTCACTGTTCTCTCGTATATTCTGGTTGGCCCTGCGGAGGCCAGAAACTGTGGTCTCGGCACGTTAGGTTGAGTTACGCTACGTTTGGCTACCTTACGCTTGTTTGCGTTTTGTTCGGTACTATTTGACTTTCGTGGTATACACTGATATTCGGTGTATTTCTAGGATCTACTGTGATCTAATATACTCTGCTTGGGCCTGAGGAGTCCAGGAATAGTGATCGCGTAACGTTTTTTTGTGTTAAGAAACGTTTGGTTATGTTACGATTGGCTATGTGAGGCGGTGATAGCTCTGACCTTTGCGCTATACACTGCTATTCGGTGGATTTCTGAGATCTACAATGCTCTACAATAGTCTGCTCTTCGATGGGGAGGCCCGTAATTGTGGCCTCGGCGCGTTAGATTAATTAGTCTACGTTTGGCTACGATACGTTCATTTGGGTTAGGTTTGGATTGATTTGACTCTGGCGGTATGCGCTGATATTCGGTGGATTTCTATGCTCTACTGTGCTCTACTATACTCCGCTTGGCCATGGGGTGCCCAGCAATATTTGTCGCGGCATGTTATGTTGATTTAGGCTTTGTGTAGTTAGGTTCTTTTGCTTTGAGTTAGGCCCGGGTAGCTTAGACCTTTCTGATATACACTGTGATGATACGGACTTCTGCGTGGTACTCTTCTCTAATATATTCTGCATGGCGATGGGCAGGCGTGCAACGGTGGTGTGGGCACGTTAAGCTAAGTTCGGCTACGTCCATTTATATTACGTTTGGATGGGTTAGGACAGGATGGAGTAACTTTTGTGCCATAGGCTACAATTCGGTGGTTTCCTCACTATACATTGCGCTACTATAGCCTTCTCGGCTCTGGGGTCAGTAGTAGTCGTGCCGGCCCGTTTGGTTGAGTCAGGCTACGTTTCGTTAGGATACGTTTGCTTGGGTTATGTTTTCATAGATTTGGTTTTCGTGGTATACACTGTCTTTCGGGGGTTATCCGCGCTCTACTTGGCCCCACTATTCCCTGCTGGGCTATGGGAATGCCAGCTATTGTGGTCGCGGCGTGTCAGTTTGTGTTACGTTACGACTGCTTATGTTACGCTTTGATATGTTGGGAGAGGATTGCGTTGACTTCTGTGTTACGCACTGACATTCGGTGCGTTTCTGCGCTCCAATCTGCTCTATTCTCCTCTGCTTGAGCCGGAGTAGGCCAGCAATTGTGGCCTCGGCACGTTAGGCTGAGTTAGGCTGCGTACGTTTAGGTTAGGTTTGCTTATGCTAGGATAGGGCATTCTTGACTTTCGTGCTGTACACAGCCATACGGTTGATTTCTGCTCACTACTGTGCCCTAATATGTCCTGCGTCGATGTGGGGTGGCCAGCAGTCGTGGCCCTGGCACGTTCGCTTTTGCTAGGATACGTTTGGCTACCTTAGGTTTGGTTAAGTTTGGTTGGTGTGGCTTTGACCTTTGTGCTATACACTGCTATTCCGTCGGCGTCTGAGCCCTGCATTGCTCCTCTGGCATCTGCTTGATTCTGGGGAGGCCAGCAACAGCGGTCATGGCACGTTTGGTCGAGCAGTGTCACGTGCGGTTAGGTTAGGTTAGGTTAAGTTTGGTTAGGTTTGGTGAGGTCAGGGTAGCTTTGACTTTTGTGCCAAGCACCACTGTACGGTGGATTTCGGCGCACTACAGTGGTTTAATATCCTCTGCTTCGGCCTGCGGAGGCCAGAAATTGTGGTCTCGGCACGTTAGGTTGAGTTGTGCTGCGTTTGGTTAGGTTACGTTTGGTTAAGTTAGGAAATGGTAGCTTTGACTCTTGCGCCATACACTGCTATTCAGTGGATTTCTGCGCTCTACATATTTCTGCACTCTACATTGATCTGCTATACTCTGCACGACTATGGGGTTGCCAGCAATAGTGTTCGCGGCACGTTACGTTGAGCTCGGCTACAATAGGTGAGGTTATGTTCGCTTGGGTTACGATCGGATATCTTTGACTTTTCTGCTCTACACTGCGATCCTATAGATTTCTGCGCCCTACTCTCATCTAAAATATTCTTCTTGGCCGTGTGGAGGCCAGCATTTTGTGGTGGCGGCACGTTAGGTTGAGCTTGGTTGTGCTTGGTCGAGTTACGATTGGTTTGGTTAGGATAGGGTACCTTTGACTTTCGTGATACATACTGCGTTTCGGTGGGTTTCTGCTCTCTGCTGTGCACAAATATGCTCCTCTTTGCTCTGTGCGGACCAGAAATAGTGGCCGCGGCTTGTTAGCCTAAGTTAGGCTGCGTTTAGTTAAGATATGTTTGTTCCGGTTAGGATTGGAGAGCTCTGACTTTCGTGGCATACACAGCGATTCGGTTCATTTCTGGTCTCTTCTGTGCCCTAATATGTCCTGCCTCTCTCTGGGGCGGCCAGCAATAGTGCTCGCGTCACGTTTGGCTGAGATATTCTGCGTTTGGCAAGGTTTCGCTTGGTTAGGTTAGGATAGGGTAGCTTTAACTCTTGTGCTCTACATTGCTATTCTGGAGATTTCTGTGCTCCACATTGCTCTATTATACTCTGCGCGGCTATCGGGATGCCAGCAGTAGTGGTAGCGGGACGATAGTTTCATTTACAATACGTTTGTTTAGGCTTGGTTACGTTGCCTTAGGATAGGATAGTTTCGACTTCTGTACTACACACCGCCATTCTGTGGACAGTAGAGCTCTACTGTGCGCTATAGTACTCTGCCTGTGTATGGGGACTCCAGGTGTAGTTGTCTTGGCACGTTAGGTTGAGTTACCCTACGTTCGGTAATGCTGCATAAGGCTATGCTTGCACAGGGTAACTACGACAATTGTGCTATGCACTGCGATTCTATGGATTCCTGCGCTGTACTCTACTCTAATATGTTCTGCATGGCGATGGGCAGGCCAGCAATAGTGGACTCGGCATGTTAGGTTCAGTTAATCTACGTTTGGTTAGGTTCGGTTAGGATACGTTCTGTTAGGGTTTCATTGTCTTTAGTGCTATACACTGCTATTGGGTGGCACTCAGCGCTCTACTCTGCTCCAGTATATTCTGTTTGTGTCTGAGGTGTCCAGCAGCAGTGGTCACGGCACGTTAGGTTAAGTTATGTTACGTATCTTCATATTACATTGCTCTACTATGCACTGCGCGGCTCTGGGCGGACAGTAATAGTGGCCTCGGCATATTAGGTTGGGTCAGGCTACGGTCGGTTGTATAACGTTTGCATAGTTTGTGCTGGGGCAGCGTTGACTTTTGTGCTCTACACTATTATTCGGTGGATTACTGCGCTCTACATTTCTTTGCTATGCTCTTCTCGATATTCGGCTTCGGAGCAATGGTGCTCGCGGCACTTTGGATTGAGTTACGTTACGTTAGGTTGGGTTAGGTTAGGTTAAGTTTGGTTAGGGTAGCTTTGTCTTTCGTGCCATGCAGAGTTTTCCGGCGCATCCCTGCCCTCCTCTGCACTCTACTCTAATCTGCTAGGCCCTGGAGAGCCAGCAATAGTGGTCGCGGGACGTTACGTTGGGTTTGGCTACGTTAGGTTAGATAACGTTAGTTTGTATCAGGTTTGGATATGTGTGGCTTTTCTGCTGTACACTGCGATTCTATGGATTTCTGCGCCCTGCGCTCCTCGCAATGTTCTACTTGGCCGTGTGGTGGCCAGCAATAGCGGTGGCGGCCAGCAATAGCGGTGGCGGCACGTTTGGTTCAGTGTTGATACGTTCGGTTGTGTTACGTTTGGTTTGGTTAGGATTGGTTATCGTTAACTTTTGTGCTACATACAGCTTTTCGGTGGATTTCTCCGCCCCACTGCGCTCGAATATGCTGTGATTTGCTCTGCGGTGGCCAGAAGTAGTGGCCGTGGCATGTTAGTTTGTGTTAGGTTGCATTCGGTATGTTTATTTTGGTATGGGTGAGGTCTAGACATATTTGATTTGTCTGCTGTACACTGCGATTCTACGGATTTCTGCACCCCACCCTCCTCTAATGCGTTCTGCATGGCCCACAGGGGGCCAGCAATAGTGGTCGCGACGCGTCAGGTTGAGATATATTACGCCTGGTAAGGTTAGATTTCTTAAGGCTAGGACAGAATAGCTTTGACTTTCGTGCTCCACGCTGCCATTCAGTCAACTCCTGCGCTCTACTGCGATGTAATAATCCCTGCTTTGATTTGGCAATCCTTAAAATAGTGGCCGCGTCGCGCTAGTGTATGCTAGGTTATGCTCGGATGGGATAGGTTTTTCTGGTTTGGGTAAGGATATCTTTGAATTTCGAGCAACACACTGCCGCTCTATGGAACTCTGCGGGTTGCTCTCATCTAATACGCCCTGCTTGGCTGTTGGGTAGCCAGCAATTGGGGGCTACGCTCGTTAGGTTGGGTTTGCTTACGCTTGACTAGGTTATGTTAGGTCAGATTAGGCTAGGGTACCTGCTACTCTTTGCTATACACTACTATTCGGGCGATTTCTGCGTTCCACATTTCTCTGCTATACCCTGCCTGGCACTCGCGCGGCCAGCAATAGCGGCCGTGGCACGCCAGGTTGCGTTACGATACGTCCGCTTATATTACGTTTGGTTGTGTTAGGATAGGATTGTTTCGGCTTTTGTGCTATACACGGCAATTCGCTGAATTTCTGCACTCTACTGTACTTCAATATGCACTGCTTGGCGCAGAGGGGCCAGAAATTGTGGTCGCTGCACGTTAGGTTGTGTTAGTTTTCGTTTTGGTATGTTACGATTTGTATGCTTTGGCGAGGATAGCTCTGACTTTTGCGCTATGTACAGACATTCGGCAGACTTCTGCGCTTTAAGGTGCTCTGATAGTGACAGCTTGGCTCTGCGAAAGACAGCAAAACTGGTGTCGGAAGGTTTTGCTAAATTAGGCTACATTTGGCAAGGTT
>NW_016910715.1:0-2424 GCF_001483705.2 Eufriesea mexicana | reverse complement strand
CCAAGCCTAACCCATACTAGCGTGACGTAGCCAGACGTAGCCAAACTCAACGTAACGTGCCGAGGCCACTATTGACGGCAACCCTAGAGCCAAGCAGAGCATGTTAGATCAGTCTAGATCGCAGAAATCCACCGAAGAGCAGTGTACAGTACAAAAGTCGTAGCTGAGCTCTCCTTACTTGACCAAACGTAACACAACCAAACGTAAGGTATACCGAACTGTGGTGCCACGACCAATATTGCTGGCCGCACGAGAACCAAGAAGAGTACAGCAGAGCATTGTAGGACGCTGTTGTCGACCGGGTGGCAGTGTAGAGCACAATATTCAGGGCCATTCCAAACCTGACCAAGCCTAGCCTATACAATCCTAAAGTAATTCAACCTAACTTGCCGAGACCACTACACCTGGCGTCCCCAGACGCAGGCAGAGTGCGATAGCGCGCGGTAGAGCGCAGGTGTCCATAGAATGGCAGTGTGTAGGACAAAAGTCAAAGCTATCCTTTCCTAACCTAACCAAACGCCACATAACAAAACGCAACATAACTCAGAACAACGTGCCGAGACCAAGACTGCTGGCCTCCCCAGAGCCAAGCAGAATATGCTAGAGCACAGAAGTCTATAGAATGTCCGTGTAGGGTACATATGTCAAAGGTATCCTAACCACACCCGACCAAACCTAACCTACCCATACGTAACCTACCCCAAGCTAACGCGTCGCAACAAGTATTGCTGGCCCCCACAGAGCCGAGAAGGGCATAGCAGAGGAGAATAGAGTGCAAAAATCTATGGAATTGCAGTGTACAGCAGAACGGTCGAAGCAATCCAAACCTAACACAAACAAACATAACCTAACCGAACGTATACTATCACAACCTATCGCGCCGAGACCACTATTACTGGTTTCCCCAGAGCGAAGCAGAACATACTGGAGCACAGTAGAGCGATGAAATCTACCGAACAGCAGCGTACACCGCGAAAGTCAAATCTCTCCAAATCTAAGCCTAACGATCTGCACGGAAACAAACGTAACCTAACTCGACATAACAGGCCGAGACCAATACATCTGGCATCCCCATAGCCAAGCTGAATAAAATAGAGCACAGTAGAGCGCAGAGGTTCAACGTATAGCTGTGTCTACCACAAAGGTCAAAGCTATCCAAACCTAACACAAACAAACGTAACCTAACCGAACGTAGCCTATCTCTAGCTGTCGTGCCACCACCACCATTGCTGGACTCTCCAGAGGCAAACAGATGTTAGTACGGCAATGCAGAGTGCAGATATAGACCGAATAACAGAGTATAGCCAGAAGTCGAAGCCATCCTAACCAAACTTAATTTAAACTAACCCAGCCAAGCGTGACCTGTCCCATCCAAACGTGCCACAACCGCTATTACTGGCCTGCACAGACTCAAGCAAACGCTAATGGAGCAATGCAGTGCACAGGTATCGGCCGAATAGGAGTGTACAGCACAAGAGACAAGGCTATCATAACCAAACATATCCTAACCTAGCCAAGACGACCGCAACCTAACACAGCCGAGCGTGCCGAGAACACACTTGCTGACCCCCCCAGAGTTAAGCAGAATATACCAGAGCTCAGCCGAGCGCGGAAATCCAGCCAATACCAATGTACAGCCAGAAGGCAAAGCAATCCTATCCGATCCATGCCAAACGCAACATAAGCAGACGTAACGTTATCCAAACCTACGTGCCACGACCGCTACTGCTGGCCTCACGAGAGCTAAGGAGACTATAGCAGAGCAACGTAGAACGCTGAAATCGTCCGAATGGAAGTGTACAGCACAAACGTCAAAGCTGTCTCAGCCAAACTTAACCAAATATAGCCTAACAAAGCGTAACAAAGCTCAACCTAACGTACTGAGAGCATTATTCCTGGCGTTCACGAGGAAAAGCAGAAAATATTACAGGAGAGTAGGGCTCAGAAATCCATAGGATCTCAGTGCACAGCAGAAAAGTGAAAGATATCCAAGCGTAACCCAAACTAACATAACTTAACCTATCGCAGCAAGACTCAACGTAAAGTACTGCGACCTCAATTGCTGGCCACCCCAGGGACTAGCAGATTAGTGTAGAGCACAGTGGAGGGCAGGAATCCACCGCATAACAGTGTATAGCATGAGAGACAAAGCTACACTAACCAAATATAGCCCAACCTGACCTAACCAAACGTAACCTAACACAACCTAATCCCACGTAACATAACACAGACAAACATGCCACGACCGCTACTGGTGTCCTCCCCGGAGAAAAGCAGATGCTAGTAGCGCAGTGCAAGGCGCAGATATCGACCAAGTGGCGGTGTAAAGCACAAAGGCAAGGCCACACCTACAAAACTTGACAAACCAGATTAACCATATGTAACCTAACACAATCAATGTGCCAGGACCACCATTGCTGACCA
>NW_016910714.1:0-210 GCF_001483705.2 Eufriesea mexicana | reverse complement strand
AAAGTGTGAATGGATGTATGTATGGGAGTGTGGATGGGTGTATGGATTTATGTATGGATTTATGTATGTACGTATGTATGAATGTATCGATGCGTGGGAGTCTGGATGTATGGATGTATGGATGTACGAATGTGTGGATGCACGGTCGTATGTATGTATTGATGCACGTATGTCGGGATGTATGTACGGATGTAAGTATGGATGTAGGTA
>NW_016910713.1:0-4173 GCF_001483705.2 Eufriesea mexicana | reverse complement strand
GTTGACGGGCTTCCAAGAGCCAAGCAGAGAATATTACGGCACAGAAGAGCGCGGAAATCCACCGAATGGCAGTGCAAGGCACGAACGTCAAAGCTACCCTTCCCTAACATAGCCAAACGTGACGTAAACGAACGTAACACAACTCAACATTACGCGTGGAGTCCACGATTGCTGGCCTCCCCAGTGCTAAGCAGAGCATATTAGGGCAGAGTAAAGCGCAGTAATTTACCGAATAGCGGTGTATAACACAAAGGTTAATGCTACCATATCCTAGACAAACCAAATTTAACGAAACCAAGCGTAACATAACTCAACCTATCGCACAGGGACACATACTGTTGGCCTCCCCAGTGGCAAGGAGAACATATTGGAGTACAATAGAACGCAGAAGTCCAACTGTTAGCTGTGTGTAGCACAAAAGTACAAGCTGACCTATCATGTCCTGACAAAAGATAACTAAACCAAACGTATTGCGGTGTATAGGAAGAAAGTCGAACATATGCAAACATTCCATGAACCAGCCAAAACCAACCAAACGTTTCCTGACTCATCATAACGTGTCGAGGCCACCGTTGCTGGTCTTCACAGAGCCCAGCAGAACATACTAGAGCGCAGCAAGGCGCAGAAATCCACTGAAGGGCAGTATACAGCACAAAAAACGAAGCTAACTTGACCTAACCTATCCAATCGTGACATAATCGAACGTCACCTAACTCACTCTAACGGGACGCGGCCACTATTGCTGGCCTCCCCAGAGACGCACAGAAAATATCATAGGAGACCAGAGAAAAGAAATACATAGCATCGGAGTGTATAGCAGAGAAGTCAAAGATAACCGAGCCTAACCCAGACGAACCTAACCTAACCAAACGTAACCGAACTAGACCTAGCGTGCGGAGACCAATATTCCTGGTATCGCCAGAGCCAAGGAGATTGTATTTGAGCACACTAGAGCAGAAACTTCCACAATAGCAGCGTATAGCAAAGAAGTCAAAGCTATCCTGTCCTATCCAAGCCAAATGTAACATAACTCAACCTAACCTGACCAGACATCTATTGCTGCCATTCCCAGAGCCAAGCGGAACATATCAGAGGGGAGTAGAGCTCAGAGATCCATAGAATAGCAGTGTATAGCACAGAATACAGGCTACCATATCCTAACTTAACCAAACGACACATAACCGAATGTAACGGAACGAATGCTAGCGTGCCGAGGACACTACTGCTTGCCTCCCCAGAGCCAAACAGATCATACTAGACCACAGTATAGCGCAGAAATGCATCGAATACCAGTGTATAGGACAAAAGTGTAAGCTACATTTTCCTACTCTAACCAACCGTAATATAACCGAACGTAATATATTTCAACCTAATGTGTCGAGACCACTGTAGCTGGCCTCCACAGAGCGTAGCAGAACATGTTGGAGGAGAGTAGAGCGCAGAAACAGATAGAGCAGCAGCGTAAAGAACGATAGCCAGAGCCATCCAATCCTAATCTTACCAAAAGTGACGTATCTGAGCGTAAACTGCAACAACCTAACGTTACCGAACTCAACCTAGCGCGCCGAGACCTATATTGCTGGCCTCAGCAAAACCAATGAGAACATATTGGAGCCCACTAAAGCGCCGAAATCCACCGAATAGCAGTGTGTAACACAAAAGTCCAAGCAATCCTAACATAACACGACCAAACGAAGCATAAGCAGACAACGTAACAGAACATGAAGTGCCACTACCGTTATTGCCGGCCACACTAGTGCTAAGCAGAGCATTGCAGAGCCACGTAGAACGCCGATATCGTCCGAATAGGAGCGTACAGCAGTAAAGTAAAAGCTCTCTTAACCAAACCTAACCAAACCTGACCTAACCAAGCGTGAAATAACCAAAAGCAACAAAGTTCAGACCCACGTGCCGAGAGCAATACTGCTGGCATCCCCATAGTCAAGCAGAATGTACTAGAACACAATAGAGCGCAGAAATCTACCGAATAGCAGTGTATAGCACAAAAGTAAAAGCCATCCAAACCAAACTTAACCTAACCTAACCTAACAGAACGTAACCGAACACAACCTAACGCGCCAAGACCGCACCTGCTTGGCCCCGCAGAGACAAACAGAATTCACTAAAGCACAGTAGAGCGCAGTAATCCACCGTATTGCAGTGTGTGGCACGTAAGTCAAAGATATCCTTACTTATTCAGTCCTAACCTAGGCCAGCGAAGCGTAAACTGGCTAAACATAACGTGCCGAGAATAGTATTGCTGGCCTCCCCAGCGACAAGCAGGGTATATTAGAGGAACTCAGAGCGACGAAATCCACCAAATAGCGGTGTATATCATAAAAGTAAAGGCTGCCATGTCATAATCAAGCCTAACGTAGCATAACCTTACATTGTCCAACTAAGCCTAACGTGCCGAGACCACCGTTGCTGAACTCCACAGAGGCAAGCAGAACATAACAGAAGAGAGCAGAGCGCAGAAATCCACCAAATAGCAGTGTACAGCGCAAAGGACAATGTTATCCTATCCAAACCTAACCGAACGTAAGAAAACCAAGCGTAACGTAGCTCAACCTAATTTGCCGTGGCAACTACTGCTGGTCTCCCCAGAGCCTTGCAGATCATATTAGAGCCCAGTAGAACGCTGGAATTCGTCGAATAGGAGTGTATAGCACCACAGTCAAGGATAACCCATCCTAAAATTACCAATTGTCGCATAAGCGAACGTAACATCGATGAACCCATCGTGCTGAGGCAACCATTTCTGGCATCCACAGGGACAAGCAGGATATATTAGAGCCAAGTGGATCGTATAGGGCCAACGACTAACAGTGAAAAGCACGAAGGACCTAGCTATCCTTGCGAAACTTAGCATAACCTACCCAACGAAATGCAACATAGCACAGCCTAGCGAGCCGAGACCACTATCGCTGGCCACCCCAGAGCCAAGCAAAACATATTTGAGGATAGTAGATTGCAGAAGTCCACCGAGTATCACCGTATAGTACGAAAGTCAAAGCTATCCGATCCGAAATTGACATAACCAGACAACCGAAAGCACCATATCTCAACACAACGCGACGAGACGTGTATTGCTGCAATCCCCGGAGCCAAGCAGAATATACTAAAGAACGGCAGAGCGCAGAAATCCGCAGCATTGCATTGTATAGCGCCAAAGTCAAAGACACATTATCCTTACCTGAACTAACCTAAACAAACCAAATGTAGCCTATATCAACATAACGTTGGAGACCCACTTCCTGGCATCCTCAGAGCCAAGAAGAACATGCTAGAGCAGTGTAGAATGCGGAAATACGTCGAATAGCTCTTTGTAGCGCAAATGTCATTGCTATCATGACCTATCCTAAGAAATCGTGACTTAACCAAACGTAACACAATTCAACCTAATGTGACATGACTGCTGTTACTGCATTCCCCAGAGCCAAGCAGAAGATATTAGAGGAGAGTAGATAGCAGAAATCCATAGAACAGTAGTGTATAGCACATAGGTCAAAGCTATCCCGTCACAACCTAACCAATCGTATCATAACCAAACGTTATATGTCCCATCCTAACGTGCCGAGACCACTGTTGGTGGCCTGACCAGAGCCAAGCAGATCATACTAGAGCACGGCGGAGCGAAGAAGCTCACCGGAAAGCAATCCTAACCTAACAGAAGTAGCATAACCTAAACAAACTTCGCAGAGCTAAACCTGACGAGCCGGGACCACCATTACTGGCTTCCTATCGGACTATCGTAGAGCAATGTCGGGCGCAGAAATTCACCGAGAATTGGTGTACAGCACAAAAGTCAAAGCCATCCTTTCCAATCCAAGAAGTCGTAACATAAACAAACGTTAAGTAGCTCAAAATGACGTGTCGAGACCACTACTGCTGGCCTCCCCAAAGCCAAGCACAGCATACAAATATACAGTATAGCGCACAAGTCTAACGAATAGCATTTTCTAGCACAAAAGTCATTAATATCCTCTCCTACCCTGATGAAACGTAACATAATTAAACGCAGCATAAATGAAACGAACGTGACGGGAATAATGTTACTCCCATCCCCAGAATTGAGCAGAGTATAGCAGAGCAACGGAGAGAGCAGAGACCCACCGAAATGCAGTGTATTGCACAAAAGTCATAACTATCCTAGCCCAACCTGGCCAAACA
>NW_016910712.1:0-1098 GCF_001483705.2 Eufriesea mexicana | reverse complement strand
CAGTAGTCTGCTCGACCCTGGGGTGTGTAGCAATATCGGTCGTGACACGATAGGTTGAGATAGATTACGTTTGGTTACGTTATGTCAGGTCAGGCTACGGTAGGACTTATTTTGGCTCTTGTGATATACGCTGCTATTTGGAGGCTTCCTGCGCTATCCAGTGCTCTAGTATATTCTGCTTGGCTGTGGGGATGCCAGATATAGTGGTCTCAGCACGTTGGGTTGAGTTAGGTTACGTTTGGCTAGGTTAGGTTACGTTCGGTTTGGTTATGCTCGTTTGTGTTAGGTCTGGATCGTTTTGACTTTCTTGGCATAGACTGTTATTCGGTGTATTACTGCGCTCTACGGTGCTCGAATGTGCTCTGCTCGACACTGGGGAGGCTAGCAATAATGTTCCCGTCTCGTTAGGTATAGTTAGTCTACGTTTCGTTAGGATAGGTTCGGTCATTTGAGGCAAGGATATCATTGACGTTTGTGCCGTTCTCTGTTCCATGGAGGCTTTCTGCTCCCTGCTGTGCTCTAGAATATTCTACCCGGCTCTGGGAAGTCCAGCAATAGTGATCTCGGCACGTTAGGTCAGGTAAGGTGCGTTTGGCTAGGTCATGTTTTTTGGGTATGGTTCGGAAAGCGTTGACTTTCTTTCCATAGGCGGATATTCGGTGGACTTCTGTGCTCTTCTGTGCTCTGCGGAATTCATTTCAGGGAAAGGCAGCAATAGTGGTCGCTGTATGTAAGTTTGTGTTATGATACGTTCGGTTATGTTACGATCGGTTTGCTTAGGAGAGGACAACTTTGACTTTTTTGCTATACACTGCTATTCGGTAGACCTCAGCGCTCCGCTGTGATCTGGTTTATTCAACTTGGCTCTGGGAAACACCGCAATAGTGGTCTCGAAACCATACGTAGGGCAAGGCTACGTTTTCGGTGGTTTGCGTTGGGCATGTTAGTGTATGTTATCCCTACTTTTACGCTTTGCACTGCAACGCTGCCGATTTCTGTGATCTACTGTGCTCTAGTATATTCTGCTTGGCTCAATGGAGGTCACAAGTAGTGGTTTAGGGCTGGTTGGTGGAGTTAGGTTTCTTTCCGTTATGCTAT
>NW_016910711.1:0-320 GCF_001483705.2 Eufriesea mexicana | reverse complement strand
AAATCTTACCCATGCAAGCTTAAACTAACCAAGCGTACCCTTATACAACACAAAGCGTCGCGGGCACTATTTCTGGCATTGCCGAGTAGGCACAGCATATTAGAGCACAGTAGAGCGGAGATATCCACCGCGTGGCACAAAACTCGAAGCTACCACCTCCAAGCCTGGCCAATCCTAGCATAACCAAGCGTAACCCTTCAAATCCTAACGTCCCGCTATCATGATTGGTGGCCTCCCCAGAGCCATGCAGAACATGTTAGTAGATAGAACAAGGCAGAAGTTCATTGAAACGCAGTGTATATCAGTAATGCCAAATGCAT
>NW_016910710.1:0-18826 GCF_001483705.2 Eufriesea mexicana | reverse complement strand
AGTTAGGCTGCGTTTGGTTTGGTCACGTTTAAATATGCTGGAATAGGATAGGTACGCCCTTTGAGCAATAAACTGCTATTCATTAGATATTTGTGCACTGCACTGTTTCACTAGCTTCCGCTAGTGTCTGGGGGGCCATCAACAGCGGACGTGACACGCTTTGTTTTGTTACGATAAGTTTGAACAGGATGGGCTTGACTTTTGTGCTGTACACGTCTATTCGTTCGATATTTGCGCTCTGTGTTGCTCTACTGGCATCCGCTTGTTTCTGGGGAGGCCAGAAATGGTGGTCCTGTCACGTTTGGTTGGGCTACGTGAAGTGCTGTTAGGTCATGTTAGGCCATGTTTGGCCAAGATGACTTTGACTTTTGTGCTATACACTGCTTTTTCGCGATTTTCTGCGCCCTACAGTGCTCTAATCTGTTCTGCTCGGCTTTGGGGAGGCCAGAGATAGAGCATTTGTCTAGTTAGGTTTAGTTACTCTACGTTTGCTTAGGCTAGGTAACGTCTGGTTAGATTAGCATGTCTTTGACTTTTGTGCAAAACATTGCTATTTGGTGGCCTTCTGCGCTCTACTGTGCTCTACTATACCCTGCTCGCTTCTGCCGAGGCCAGCAATTGTGGTCGTGGCACGATGGGCTTTACTATGCCGGGTTTGATAATGTCACGATTGGATAGGTTAGGATAGGATAGCTTTGACTCTTATGCTACACACCGCTATTCTGTGGACTTATGCGCTCTGATGTGTTCCAGTATATTCTGCCTGGCTCTGGGGAGGACAGCAGTACTGGTCTCGGCACGTTAGGTTATGTTATGGTGCGTTCGGTTACGTTACGCTTGGTCAGGCGTGGATCGGGTAACGTTGACTTTTGCGCTATACACTGCTATACCGGTGCTTTCTGCGCTCTACTGTGCTCTAGTGTGCTCTGCTTGGCTTAGAGAGGCCAGCAGTGGTGCTCTCGGCACGTTAGGCTGAGATATGTTGCGTTTGGCTGTGTTACGTTTGGTTGGGTTAGAATAGGATGACTTATACTTTTGTGCTATACACTGCTATCCATTGAATATCTGCGATCTACTCAGCTCTTATGTGTTCTGCCTTGCTCTGGGTAGACCAGCAATGGTGGCATAGTCACTTTTTGTTTTGTTAGGTTACGTTCTGTTAGTTCATGTTAGGTCAGGTTTTGTTAGGATGGCTTTGGCATTTGCGCTGTACGCCGCTACTCTGTCGATAACTGCGCTCTGCTTTGCTCTATCATCATCCGCTTGTCTCTGGCGAGGCTAGCAATTGTGCTTGTGGCACGTTTGGTTGTGATATGTTACGTTGAGTTAGTTACGCTTTTGACAGGTTTGGATAGGGTAGCTTTGACTTTTTGCTATACACTCCTATGCGGTGGATTTCTGTGCCCTACTGTGCTCTAACATACTCTGCTTGGCGCTGGATAGTCCAGGAATAGCGGTCTCGTTGGGTTAGAGTGAGTTATGATGCATATGGTCGGGCTACGTTTGGATAGGTCAGGACAGGAAAGCCATGTCCTTTGCTTTATACACAGATAATCGGGGAATTTCTGCGCGCTACTGTGAAATAATATCCCCTACTTAGCTCTGTGATTTCCAGAAATGGTGGCAGCTGTGCGTCAGGATGTGCTATGTTACGATCGGCTTGGTTATATTTGTATGTGTTACGTTAGGGTATCTCCGACTTCCGAGCTAAACCTGCCATTCTGTGGGCGTCTGCGCAATACTCTACCCCAATATGCTCTGCTTGGCGATGGGAAGTCAAGCAATATTTGGTTAGGCACGTTAGGTTGGAACTGGTTACGTTTGGTCATGTTAGGTTGGGTCAGGCTATGTTGTGATATTTTTTACTTATCTGCTTTGCGCTACAATGGGCCGCATTTCTGCGCTCTAATGCGCTCTAGTATATTCTGCTTGTCCCTGGGGAGCTCAGTATTAGTGGTCCTAGCACGTTAGCACGGGTTAGGTTACGTTACGTTATGTTATTTTGGGTCAGGTTAGGCTCGGTTAGCTATGACTTTTGTGCTATACCCTGCTATTCGGTGTGTCTCTTCGCTTTTTGTTATCTAATATTCTCTACTTTGCTCTTGGGAGGCCATAAATATTGTCCGCGGCGAGTTACGTTTTGTTAGGCCACGCTTGGATATGTTACGTTTGACTACAATAGGATAGGTTAACTTTGACGTTTGCGCTATGCACTGCTATTCAGTGCGTTTCGCTGCTGCTCGTTGCTCTCCTAAACCATACGCGACTCTGCGGAGGCCAGGAACGGCGGTCGTAGCACGATAGGTTTAGTCTGGTTACGCTCTGTTTTATTAGGTTTGGTTAGGCTTGGCTAGGACAGCTATTGCTTTTTGCTGTACACTGCTATTTGTTTGATTTCTGCGCTCTACTGTGCCCTAATAGGTCCTGCTTGGTTTTGGGGTAGGCAGCAGTAGCAGTCTCGGCGCGTTAGAATGTGTCAGGATATGTGTGGTTATGATACGGTTGGTTAGGTTAGGAGAAGGTTGCTTTGACTTTAGTGCAATAGGCTGCTATTAGGAGGATTCCTGCTCCATGCTGTGCTTTACTATTTTCAGTTTGGCTCTGGCAAGGCCAGCAACAGTGGAATCGGCACGTAGTGTTGAGTCAGGTTACGTTCCGCTAGGTTGGGTTAGGAAATGTTTGGTTAGGGTAGATTTAACTTTTGTGCTGTACACTTCTATTCGGTGGATTTCTGCGCCCTACTGTATTCTAGTATGTCCTGCTTGCTTCTGGGGATGGCAAAAACAGCGGTCACTGCACGTTAGGTTGAATCAGGCTATGTTTGGTTATGTTCCGTTGATTTGGGTTAGGCTTGTGTAGCCTTGACTCTTCTGATATACAATGGGATTACATGGTTTTCTGCGTTCTATTCACCACTAGCGTGTTCCGCTTGATTCTGGGGAGGACAGCAATGGTGGTCGTGGCACATTGGGTTGAGTTAGGTTACGTCACGGTTGGTTGGGTTAAGAGAGGATAGGTTTGACTATAGTGCTATAGTCCTCTATTAGGTGGATTCCTGCTTCGTACAGTGCTTTAATATTTTCAGCTTGGCACTGTGTACGCCAGTAATAGTGGTATCGGCACGTTATGTTGGGTCAGGCTACGATCGGTTAGGTTGAGTTAGGCTACGTTTGGTAATGATAGCTTTAACTTTTGTGCTGTACACTGATATTCGGTGGATTTCCGCGCTATACTGTGCTCCAGTGTGACATGCTTGATTCTGTGGAGGGCAACAATAGCGGTGTTGGCATGTTAGGATGAGTCAGGCTATGTTTGGTTATGTCCAGCTTGTTTGGGTTAGGCTCGGGTTGCTTTGACTTTTCTGATATACGCAGCGATTATACGGATTTCTGCTTTCTACTCCCCACTGACGTGTTCCGCTTGATGCTGGGGAGGCCAGCAGTAAATGTCGCAGCACGCTAGGTTGAGTTGTGCTACTCTTGGTTATGTTCCGGTTGGAGAGGCTAGGATAGGATGGATTTGACTTTAGTGATATAGACTCCTATTAGGTGAATTTCTGCGCTGTACACTGCTCTAATATTTTGCAACTTGGCTCTGGAAAGGCCTGCAATAGTGGTCCCGGCACGTTACAATAAGTCAGGTTACGTTCGGTTAGGTTGGGTCGTGCTAAGTTTGTCAGATTAGCTTTAAATTTTGTGCTGTACACTGCTATTCGGTACATTTCTGCGCCCCAGTGCGCTCTAGTATGTCCATCTTGGCTCTGGGGAGGGCAAAAACACCGGGATCGGCACATTGCTTTCAGTTATGTTTCGTTTGTTTAGGCCGGGTTACGCAATTTTTGGTCAGGGTATCTTTAACTTTTGCGCTGTACGCTGCTATACGGCGTGTTTCTGCGCTCTACTGTGCTCTAGTGTGCCCTGCTTGGCTCTGGGGAGAGAGCGATAGCGGTGTCGGCACGTTAGGCTAAGTTAGGCTATGTTTGGCAATGTTCTGCTTGTCTGGGTCAGTTTCGGGTAACCCTGGCTTTTGCGATATGCACTGCGATTCCATGGCTTTCTGCGTCCTACCCTCCACTGGTGCGCTCTGCCTGGATCTGAAGAGGCCAGCAATAGTGGTCGCGGAACGTTAGATTGTGCTATGTTACGTTCGTTTATGCTACAGTTTGAAAGGTTAGGAAGGGATAACTTTGCCTTTAGTGTTGTATTTCGCTATTAGGTGGATTTCTGCGCCCTACAGGGCTCTGATATCTTCAGCTTGTCTCTGGCAAGGCCAACAAGGGTTGTCTCGGCACGTTATGATAAGTCATGATACGTTCGGTTAGGTTGGGTTGGACTACGTTCGGTTATGTTACGATTGGTTAGGTGAGGAGTAGGTATTCTTGACTTTAGTGCAAGGTCCTGCTATTATGTGGATTCCTGTGCCACAGAGTGCTCTAATGCCTTCAGCATGGCTCTGGGAGGTCCAGCAATAGTGGCCTCTGCACGTTATGCTGTGTCAGGTTACGTTCGCTTCGGTTGCGCCAGGTTAAGTTTTGTAAGGATAGCTTTCACTTCTGCGATGTTCACTACTCCTCGGTGCATTTTTGCGCCCTACTGCTCTGTAGTATCTCCTGTTTGGCTCTGGGGATGCCAGAAATAGTGTTCGCGGCTCGTCAGTGTAGGTTGGGATACATTCTGTAATGTTACGTTTCACTAGGTTAGGAGAGGGCAGCTACGCCTTTAGTGATATAGCCTGCTATTAGGTGGACTTCTGCGCCCTACAGAGCTATAATACTTCCTGTTTGCCTCTGGCAAGACCAGCAGTAGTGGTATCGGCACGTCATGATGGGTCATTTTACGATCGGTTAGGTTGGATACGGCTAAGCTTGGACAGGGTAGCATTAACTTTTGTGCTGTACACTGCTATTCGGTGAAATTCTGCGCTCTACTGTGCAGTAGTTTGTCCTGCTTGGCTCTAGAGTGGGCAGCAATAGCGGTCTCGGCCCGTTAGGTTGAGTTAGGCTATGTTTGGTTATGTCCTCTTGGTTTGGTTAGGTATGGGAGTCCCTGCCATTTCCGATATACACTGTGATTCCATGGATATCTGCGTTCAACTTTCCACTAACGTTTTCCGCTTGACTGTGGGGAGGCCAGCAATAATGTTCGCGGCACGTTAGTATAAGCAGTTACATTCGGTCATGCTACGATTGGTTCGGTTAGAAGAGGATGGCTTCGACTTAAGTGCTATAGTCTGCTATTAGGCGGATTTCTGCCCCCAACAATGCTTTAATATTTTTAGCTTGGCTCTGGCATGGCCAGCAACAGTGGTCTCGGCACGTTATGTTGAGAAACGTTACGTTCGGATAGGTTGGGTTAGGCAATGTTTGGTCAGGATGGCTTTAACTTTTGCGCTGTACGCTGCATTTCGGTAGATCACTGCTCTCCACTGTGCTCTAGTATTTCCAGCTTGGCTCTGGGGAGGGCAGCAGTAGCGTTCTCGGCACGTTCGGTTGAGTTAGGCTATGTTGGTTATGTTCTGTTTGTTAGTGTTGGGTTCGGGTAACTGCGACTTTCCAATATAGACTACGATTTTATAGACTTCTGCGTTCTACTCTCCACAAGTGTGTTCCGCTTGACCCTGGGGAGGCCAGAAGTAGTGGTCGCTGCTCGTTAGGCTGGATTAGGCTGCGTTTGGTTATATTACGTTTGATTATGTCAAGAGAGGATGGCTTTGATTATAGTGCCATAGTCTGCTATTAGGCAGATTTCTGCGCCGTACACTGCACTAATACATTCAACCTCGCTCTGGGAAAGCCAGTAACAGTAGTCTCGGCACCTTACGTTTAGTCAAGTTACGTTCGGTTAGGTTGGGTTAGAAAATGTTTGGTCAGGGTCACGTTAATTTTGCGCTGTACGCTGCTATTCGGAAAATTTCTGAGCTCTACTGCGCACTAGTTTGTCCGGCTATCGGGTGGACAGCAATAGCGGTCTCGGCACGTTAAGTTGTGTTAGGCTACGTTTGGTTATGTTCTGTTCGTTTCTGTTAGGTATGGGCGACCCTGCCTATTCCGATATACACTGCGATTCCATGGACTTCTGCGTTCTACTTTCCACTAACGTGTTCCGCTTGACTCTGGCAAGGCCAGCAATAGTATTCGCGGCACGTTAGTTTAAGCTATGTTACATTCGGTTATGTCAAAGTTAGCTACGATAGGAAAGGATGGCTTTCACTTTAATGCTATAGTCTGCTCTTAGGTGGACTCCTGTGCCCTACGGTGCTCCAATATTTTCGGCTTTGCTCTGGCAAGCCCAGCAACAGTGGTCCTGGCACGTTATAATGAGTCAGGTTACGTTCGGTTAGGGTGGGTTGTGTCAAGTTTGGTCGGAATAGCTTTAACTTTCGTGCTGTAAACTGCTATTCGGTGGATTTCGGTGCTCTACTGAGCTGTGGTATGTCCTGCTTGGCTTTGGTGAGGCCAGCAACAGTGGTCTCGGCACGTTATGTTGCGCCAGGCTACGTTCGGTTAGGTTGGATCGTGCTAAGTTTGTCAGAATAGCTTTAATTTTTGTGCTGTATACTGCTATTTGGTCAATTTCTGCGATCTGGTATGCTCTAGTATGTTCATCTTGGCACTGGGGAGGGAAAAAACAGCGGTCTCGGCACGTTGAGTTCAGTTATGTTTCGTTTGGTTATGTTGGGTTAGGCAATTTTTGGTCAGGGCAGCTTTAACTTTTGCGCTCTACGCTGCCATACGGTGGATCTCTGCGCCCTACTATGCTCTAGTATGTGCTGCTTGTTATGTTAGGAAAGGATAGCTTTGACTTTATTGCTTTAGTCTGCCATTAGTTGGATTTGTGTGCCATGCAGTGCTTCAATATATGCAGCTCGGCTCTGTTAGGGCCAGCAATGGTGTCCTCGGCACGTCATGTTGTGTCAGGTTACGTTCTGTTAGGTTTGGTTAGGCTAAGTTTGGTTAGGATAGCTCCGACTTTTGTGCTGCACGCTGCTGTTCGGTGGACATCTGCGCTCTGCTTTGCTCTAGTTTGCCCAGAGTTGCTCTGGGGAGCGCAGCAAAGACGATCTCTGCACGCTAGGCTGAGTTAGACTACGGTTGCCCATATTCGGTTGGTTTAGGTTAGGCTTGGGTATCTTTGACTCTTCTGATATACACAGTGATCTTATGGATTTCTGCGTTCTGATCTACACTAATGTGTTCTGCTTGGCTGTGGGGTGGCCAGCAATTGTAATTGCGGAACGATAGCCTGAGTTAGGCTGCGTATGGTTATCTAACGATTGTCTAGGCCAGGAGAGGGTAGCTTCAACTTTAGTGCTACAGTCTGTTATTATGTGGACTTCTGCGCCCTACAGTGCTCTAATATTTTCATCTTGGCTGTTGGATGGCCAGCAATAGTGTTCTCAGCGCGTTGCGTTGAGATGCCATAGTTCCGTCAGGTTGGGTTACGCTAAGCTTGGCTGGGGTAGCTTTAACTTTTGTGCTCTACGCTGCTATTCGGTGGAACTCTGCCATTTACTGTGTTCTTGTATGTTCTGCTTGGCTTCGTGGAGGGAAGCAATAGCGGTCTCGGAACGTTGGGCTATGTTTCATTATGTTCCGTTTGTTTAGGTTAGACTTGGGTAGCTTTGGCTTTTCAGATATATACTGCGAATCTATGGATTTCTTCGCTCTACTCTCCGCTAGTGTGTTCTGCTTGGCTCTGTGGAGGCTAGTAACTGTGATCGCGGCACATTAGGCTTAGTTAGGTTACGTTTGGTTACGTAACGGTTGGCAAGGTTAGGAGGGGGAGGCCTTGACTATAGTTACAGACAGGCATTAAGTGGATATCTGCGCCGTACAGTGCTCTTGCGTTTCCAGCTTGGCTCTGTAAATGCCACCAATAGCGGCCACTGCACGATATGTTGGGTCAGGCTACGATCTGTTAAGTTGGGTTAGGCAAAGTTTGGATATGATAGCTCTAACTATTGTGCTGTACACTGCTATTCGATGGATTTCTGCGCCCTTCTGTGCTCTAATGTGCCCTGCATGGTTGTGCGTAGGGCAGCAACATCTGTCTCGGCACGTTGGGATTGCTGGGCTAGGTTTGGATATGTTTTGTTGGTTCGTGTTAGGTTTGGGTAGCTTTGACTATTCTGCTGTGCACTGCGATACTATGGACTACTGCGTTCTACTCTACACTAACGTGTTTTGCTTGCCTCTGTGGTGGCCGGCAATAGTGGTCTCCGCACGTAGGATTTTGTTATGTTACGTTTGGTTACGTTACGATTAGTTAGGTTAGGAGATGATAGCTTTGACTTTAGTGCTGTAGTCGGCTATAAGGTGGATCGCTGCGCCCTACAGTACTTAATATTCTCAGCTTGGCTCTGGGGAGGCAGCCAATATTGTCCCCGGCAGTTGCGTTGAGTCATTTTACGTTCGGTTAAGTAGGGTACGTCTAAGTTTGGATATGATCGCTTCAACTTTGTGCTGTACGCTGCTATTCGGTGGATTTTTGCGCTCTACTGTGCTCTAGCATGTCCTGCTTGTCTCTGGGGAGGGAAGCAATAGCGTTCTCGGCAAGTTAAGTTAAGTTAGGCTTCGTTTGGTTACGTCCTGCTGGTTTCGGTTAGGCTTGGGTAGTATTAACTTTTTCAATATACACTGCGATACTATGGACCTCAGAGTCCTACGGACCACTAATGTCTTCTGCTAGGCCCTGGGGATGCCAGCAATGGTGGTCTCGGTACATTAGGTTGAGCCAGGTTACGTTCGGCTATGTTGGGTTTGTCTAATCTTGGTCAGGATGGCTGTAACGTTTTCGTGATGCTCTGCTTTTCGATGCATTTCTGCGTTCTCCTGTGCTCTAGTATGTCCTGCCTGTATCTTGGGAGGGCAGCATTAACGGCCTCGTCCCGTTAGGATAAGTTAGGCTATGTTCGCTTATGTTCTGTTCGCTTCGGTTGGGTATAGGTAGCTTCGACTTTCCTGATATACTTTGCGATGATATGGATATCTGTATTCTATTCTCCGCTAATGTGTTCTGCATGGCTCTGTGGTACCCGGCAATAGTGGACGTGTCACGTTACGTTTTGCTTTGCTCCGTTTGGTTGTCAGGATTGACTATGTTAGGAGTGGTTGGCTTTGACTTTATTGCTATAGCCTGCTATTAGGTGGATTCCTGTGCCCTTTGTTGCTCCACTAATTTCACCTTGGCTCTGGGAATACCAGCAATAGTGGTCTCGGCATGTCGTGTTGAGCTTGGTTAAGCTGGGTTAGGCTATGTTTGGTTAGGATACCTTTAACTTTTGTGCTGTACACTGCTATTCGGTGCATTTCTGAGATCTACTGTGCTCTAGCATGTACTGCTTGGCTCTTGGGAGGTCAGCAACTGCGCTCTCGGTACGTTAGTTTGTGTTAGGCTATATCCGGCTATGATCTGTTGGTTTGGGTTAGTCCTAGGTAGCTCCTGCTTTCCAGATATACTTTGCGATTCTATGGATTTCTGCGTTCTACTCTCCAATTCTGCTCGGCTCTGCGGAGGCCATCAATAGTGGTCGAGGCACGTTAGGCACAGTTATGTTACGCTTGGCTGTGTTACGATGGTTAGGTTGGGAGAGTGTAACTCTGACTTTAGTTCTATAGTCTGCTATTAGGTGGATGTCTACGACCTTCAGAGCTCTAATAACTTCAGCGTGGCTCTGGGATGGTCCATAATAGTGGCGGCACATTGTGTTGATCCACGCTACGTTCGGTTAGGTTGGATGAGGCTAAGTATTGTTAGGATAGGTAAAACTTTTGTGATGTACACTGCTTGTTGGTGGATTCCTGCGCTCCACTGTGCTCTAGAATGTCCTGCTTTTATCTGTGGAGGCCAGCGATCGTGGTCTCACCACGTTAGGTAGAGTTATGTTACGGTAGGTTAGGTTTGGTTAGGTTAGTCGCGTAGGAAACATCCTACTTTTGTGCTATTCACTGCAGTGCGGTGGGTTTCTTGCGCACTACTGTGCTCTAGTACATTATGCTTGTCTCTGTGGAGGCCAGAAACGGTCGTGGCACTTTATGTAGAGTTTCGCTGCGTTTTACAAGGACATGCTATGCTATGTTTGTTTAGGGTGGCTTCGACTCTCGTGCAATATACTACCACCCGGCGGGTTCCTGTGATCTACTGTGCTCTACTGTATTCTGCTTGGCCCCCAGGCTTCCAGCAGCTGTGTTCGCTGCACGCTCTGTTCAGTTACGCTACTTTTGGTTAGGATATGTTAGGTCAGGTTAGGTCAGGATATCTTCGGCTTTCACGCTATTCACTGCAATGCGGAGGATTTCTGCGAACCACTGTACTCTAGTACACTCTACCTGTCTCTGTGGAGGTCAGCAACAGCTGTCTCGTCATGCTAGTGTGAGTTAGGTTACGTTTGGTTATGTACGCTTTTCTAGGTTAGGGTATGCTACTTCGTGTTTTAGGCCTTACACAGCTAGTCCTTGGGTTTCCGTGATCTACTGTGCTCTACAGCATTCTGCTTGGCTCTGGGGAGACCAGAAATGTTGGTTTCCCCATGATATGTTCTGTTAGGCTACGTTTGATTAAGTTATGTTAGGTTATGTTTGGTCAGGATGGCATAGACTTACGCGCTGTACACTATTATAAGGCGAATTCCTGTGGTCTACTGTGCTCCACTGTATTCTGCTTGACACTGTGGTCAACGGGAGCAGTGGTCGCGGCACGCTGTGTTGGGTTACGCTGCGTTTCGGTAAGTTAGGTTAGGTGAGGTTATGTCAGGATATCCACGGCTTCTTTGCAATTCACTGCAATGCGGTGTGTTTCTGTTCTCTGCTCTACCCTAGCACATTCTGTTTCGCCTGCGGATGTCAGCAGTAGTGACCTGGTCACGGCAGTATGAACTAAGCTTCGTTTGTATATGTTACGTTTGGCTTGGTTAGTATAATCTACTTTGACTTCTGCGCTGGTCGCTGCTATTCGGTGGGCTTCTGCGCACTAATACGCTCTAATATGCTCTGCTAGGCCCAGGGGAGGTCAGAAGTATTGGTCTCGTCACGGCATGCTTAGATACACTACGTTTGGGTACGTAAGGTATTGTCAGCTCATGTTAGGATATGCTTGATTTTTGTGCTGTGCACTGCAATGCGTTGCATATACGCGTCCTGCTGAGCTCTAGTATATTCCACTTGGCCCTGGGGATGCAAGGAATAGTGGTCTTGGCGCGTTAGGTTCAGTTAGGCTACGCTATGCATGTGACATGTTTGGATATCTTAGGCCTGAGTATCTTAGACTGTCGTGCCATTCACTGCCATTCGGTGGATTTCAGCGCCCTACTGCCCTTCAATATGTTCTGCTTGGTTATGGGGGTGCGTGCAATAGTGATCGTGGCAGGTTACTTCGAGTTAGCATATGTTTGGTTGGGATAGGTTGGGCTAAGTTCGGTTAGGATAGTTTCGTCTGTCGTGCTGTTCTCTGTTACTCGGTGGATTTCTGTGACCTACTGTGCTGTACTGTATTCTAATTGGCTCTGGGAATACCAGCAGTAGTGATCTCGGCACGTTACGTTCTGTTATGCTACGTTTGGTTAGGTTAGGCTAGGCCAGGTATCGTTAGGCCTGGTTAGGTTAGGATATCCTCGACTTTTGTTACATACACTGCTACACGGTGCATTTCTGCGCTCTACATTGCTCTACTATACTCTACCCGGACATGTGAAGGCGCACAACAGAGGTCGCGGCGCGCTAGTTTGAGTTACGTTACGTTCGGTTAGGTTAGGGTAGGTTACGTTTTGTTAATATAGCTTTGACTTTCGTGCTATAGACTGTTATTCGGTGAATTTCTGTGATCTACTGTGCTCTACTACATTCTGCTTTGTTATGCGGAGGCCAGGAGCAGTGGCCGCGGCACGTTATGATGAGTGACGCTACGTTTGTATAGGTTAGGTTAGGCTAGGGTATCTTCGATTTTTGTGCTATTCACTACAATGCGGTGGATTTCTGCCCTTTGCTCTGCTTTGGAGCAATCTTCTTGCCTCTGTGGAGGCGAGCAATGGTGGTCTCGTCAGTTTAGGTAGAAATATGTCACGTTTGTGCACGTCAAGTTTGGCCAGGTTAGGAACAGCTACATTGACCTCTGTGCTTTACCCAGATAGTTGGTGGATTTCTGTGATCTATTGTGCTCTCCTACACTCCGCTTCGCTCAGAGGAGGCCAGGAGCAGTGGTCAACGTACGTTATGCTGAGCTACGCTGCGTTGGGTTAGGTTGCGTTAGGTTAGGTTAGGGCAACATAACTTCGACTCTTGTGCTGTTCTCGGCAATGCGGTTGGTTTCTGCGCACTACTGTGCTCTTGTACATTCTGCTTATCCCTATAGGGGCCAGCAGTAGTGGTCTCGTCATGTTTGGATGAGACACGTTACGTGTGTATACGTTACGTTTGGCTAGGTTAGGAGAGGCAACTTCGACCTTTGCGCTATACACTGGTATTCACCGGATTTTAGCGCTCTAATGTGCTTTAATATACTCTGCTTGGCCCTGGGGTGGCCAGTAACTGTGGTCTCGGCACGTTAGGTTTGGCTATGTTTCGTTTCGTTAGGCTAGCTCAGTAATGTTGGATTAGGCGTTCCTTGACTTTTGTGCTATACATAGCTTTTTGGTGGATTTCTGCGCTCTACGTTGCTCTACCATACTCAGCTCTACTCTGGGGAGGCGAGCAATAGCGGCCGCTGCACGTTAAGTTTGGTTAGGTCACGTTTGGTTAGCTGAGGTTAGGTTTAGTTTGTTCAGGATGTCTTTGACTATCGTGCTGTACACTGATGTTCGTTGGATATCAGTTCTCTACCGTGCTCTACTACATTCTGCTTGGCTCTGTGGAGCCCAAGAGCATGGGTCGCGGCACGTTGCGTTGAGCTATGCTACTCTTGGTTAGGATATCTTCGAGTTTTGTGCTAATCACTACAATGCGGTGGATTCCTGCGCTCTACTGGGCTCTAGTAGATTCTGCCTGTCCCTGTGGAGGGCAGCTATAGCGGTCTCTGCACGTTAGGTTGCGTTATGTTACGTTCAGTTGGGCAAGGCTTGGTCAAGCTCAGTCCGGTTACCTTCGACTTTCGCGCTGTGCCCTGCTGTTCGGTGGATTTCTGCACTCTACGTTGCTCTGCTATACTCTGCTCGACTCTGGGGAGCCCAGTAATAGTGGACACGGCACGTTGGTTTTATTTCTGCTACGACCGGTCATGCTACAATTGATTAGGTTAGGAGTAGGTTCGCATTGACTTTTGTGCTGTATAATGCCATCCGGTGAAATTCTGCGCTATACTATGCTTTAATGTGCTCTGCTTGGCCCTGGAGATGCCAGCAATAGTGTTCCGGGCTCGTTGGTATGGGTTGGAAAACGCTTGGTTTGGGCATGCTTGTTTTGGTCACGTTTGGATTGCTTCGGATTTCTCGGCATAAACTGTTGTTCGGTGGAATTATGCGCTCCACTGTGATCAGATATGCTTGTTTGGCTCTGGGAAAGACCGCAATACTGGTCTCGGCACTTTATGATGTGTTTTTCTACGCTTGGTTAGATTAGGTTAACTCAGGTTAGGTTAGGATACCATTGACTTTTATGCATTACACTCCAGTGTGGCGGACTTCTGCGCTGTACGGTGCTCCTGTATATTCTGGTAGGCTCTGTGGATGTCAGCCATTGTGGCCTTGGTACGTTAGGTCAGGTTAGGTTACGTTTGGATATGTTACGTTTGGTTAGGTTAGACCAGGATATCTATGACATTTGCTTTGTACCCTGCTATTCGTTGAATTTCTGCGCTCTACTCTCTTCTCATATGTTCTACTTGGCTCTGGGCAAGCCTGCAATAGTGGTCCCGACACGTTAGGCTCTGTTAGGTTGCGTTTGGTTATGTAACGTTTGGATGGGTTATGAAGGGATAGATCCGACTTTTGTGCTATACACTGCTATGCGGCGGATTTCTGCGCCCTACTGTGCTCTAATGTACTTTGGCTGTCTCTGTACAAGTGAGCAATAGTAGTCTAGGCACGTTATGTTGGGATAGGTTACTTTCGGTTGTGCTGCGCTTGGTTAGGTTAGCCATGGGTAGCTACGGCTTTTGTACTACAAACTACTATTCGGTGGATTTCTACGCTCTACATTGCCCTATCAATACTCTGCTCGACTGCCGGGTGGCCAGAAGTAGCGCATCGTGAAATTAGGTTGAGTTAGGCTACGTTCTGGTAGGTTACGGTGGTTTGTGTTAGGTTAGGATAGGTAAGACTTTAGTGGCACCCACAGTTATTCTGTGCACTTCTGCGCACTGCTGCACTCTACTGCAATCTGCTTGGCCCTGGGGCGTGCAGCAATAGTGGTCGCGGCTGGTTACGTTGAGTTAGGCTTCATTTGGTTAGGTTAAATTTGCTTGGCTTATGTTTGGGTAGCTATGACTTTTCTGCTATACACTGCGGTTCTATGGATTTCTCCTCTCTGCACTGCTCCAATACGTTCTGCTTGTCTCTGAGAAGGCCAGCAGTAGTGGTCGCGTCAGGTTAGGTTGACTTACGATACGTATGCTTGTGTTACGTTTGGCTGGGTATGGTAGGTTTGGATAGGCCTTTGACATTTGCAGTGCCATTCGGTGGATTCCTGTGCTCTACTGCGCTCTAGCATGCTCGGCCTGTCTCTGCTGAGGCCAGGAAGTGCAATCTAGGCACGTTAGGTTGAGTTATGCTAGTATGGCTTGGGTTCGGATAGCCTCGACTTTCGTGGTATACACAGCTGCTGGGTGGGTTTCTGCGCTCTACTGTGCGCTACTATACTCCAGCCGACACTGTGGAGGCCAACAATAGTGGTCGCGGCACGCTTGGCTTAGTTCGGTTACGTTTGGTTATGATACGGTTGGTTAGATTAGGAGAGGCAAGCTATGACATTTGTGCCATACAATGCCATTCGGCAGATATCTGCACTCTGCTGTGCTCTACTATGTTCATCTCGGCTATGGGAGGGCCAGCAATAGTGATATCGGCTAGTTACGTTTAGTTAGGCTATGTCTGGTTAGGTTAGGCTAGGTCAGGTTAGGTTGGGGTATGTTTGACTTTTGAACTTTACACTGCAGTGCGGCGCGTTTCTGCGCTCTACTGTGCTCTGGAAGATTCTGATTTGCCCTGTGCTGGAAAGCAATAGTTGTCTAGGCACGTTAGGTTGAGTTGGGTTGCATTCGGCTATGGTTCGTTTGGTGAGGATAAGCTGGCACAACATCGACTTTTGTGCTATACACTGCTATTCGCTTGATTTCTGCGCACTAATGCGATCTAATATGCTCTGCTCTGATCTGTCGAGGCCTGGAACTGTGGCCGCCGCGCGATATGTAGAGTTTGTTTACGTTTGGTTAGGTCAAGTTTGTTTTGGTTAGGAGAGGGTATGTTCGACTTTTATGCTGTACTCTGAAATGCGGTGGACTTATGCGCACTGCTGCGCTCTAGTATGCTCTTCTTGCCTCTGAGGAGGCCAGTAATAGCGGTCTCGCCAAGTTAAGTGGAGATAGGCTACGCATGGATAGGTTATGTTTGTTATGGTTTGATTTGTGTGGCTTTGACTTTTCCGCTGTACGCTGCGATTATATTGGTTTCTGCTATCTACTCTCCTCTTATATGTTCCGCTTGTCTCTGGGTATGCCGGCAATTGTGGTCGCGTCACGCAAGTTTTAGGTATGCTTGGTTTGGTTACGTTAAGGTTGGTTAGGTTAGGAGGGGCTAGCTTTGACTTTTGAGCTATAAACTGCTTTTCGGTGGATTACTACCATATACATTTCTCTACTATACTCTACCCGACTCTGGAGCGGCCAGTAATAGTGGTCCCGGCACGATAGTTTGATTTATGCTACGTATGGTTATGTTACGTTTGGGTAGGGTAAGAGAGGATACCATTGACTTTTGCGCTATATACTGCTCTTCGGTGGACTTCTTCGCTATACTGTGCCCTGATGTGTTCTCCGTGGATCTATGGAGGGTAGCAATAGTGGGCTCGGCACGTTAGGTTCAGTTAAGCTATGTTTGGTCATGTTACGCTTGGACAGCTTATGATAGGGTAGATCGGACTTTTGTGCTGTACACTGATATGCGGTGGACGTCTGCGATCTACTGTGCTCTGCACAACACTGGGAAGGCCAGCAATAGCAGTCGCCGCTCCTTAGGTTGTGTTATGTTACGTTTGTGTACGTTTCGATTTGTTAGGTGTGTAAAGAGTAGCTTTGACTTTTCTGCCATACAATGCTATTCGGTGCATTTCTGCGCTCTACTGTGCTCTAATATGGTCATTTTAGATCCGGGAAGGCCAGTGACATAGGTATCGGCACGTTACGTTCAGTTAGGCAACGCTCGGTTTGGCTAGGTTAGGTCAGGGTAGGTTATGATATCTTTGACTTTTGTGCTCTTCACTGCGTTGCGGCGGATTTCTGCGCTCTACTGTGCTCTAGTGTATTATGGTTGGTTTTGTGGAAGACAGCAATAGCGGTATTGGCACGCTTGGTCGTGTTAGGTTACGTTTCGTTATATTAGGTTCGGCTATGTTAGGCTAGGGTAGCTACGACTTTTGTGCTATACACTGCCATTCGGAGAATTCCTGCGCTCCCCTGTGATCTGACATGTTCAGCTTGGCTCTGGGAAAGACAGCAACAGTGGTGTTGGCACGTTACCTTCAGTTAAGCAACGTTTGGACGGGCTAAGTGAGGTCTGGTTTGGTCAGGTTTTTTTGACTCTTGTGCTGTACACTGCTTTTCTGTGGATTACTACCATCTGCATTGCGCTACTGTACTCTGCTCGGCACTGGGCAGGCCAGTAATTCTGCTCCCGGCACGTTAGTTTGATTTAGGCTACGCTGGTTATGTTACGTTTGGGTAGGGTAGGAGAGGTTGTAATCGATTTTTGCGCTATATACTGCTCTTCGGAGCAGTCCTTCGCTATACTGTGCTCTGTTATGCTCCGCTTGGCTCTTGGGAGGACAGCAATAGAGGGCTCGGCACGTTGAAATGGTTTAAGTTATGTTCGGTTGGGTCATATTAGTTTGGGTTACCCTTTCGTAGCTGTAACTTTCGCGGTATACACTGCTATTTGGTGGATTTCTGCACTCTAGTGTGGTCTAGTATGTTCAGCTTTACTGTGGGGGTGCCAGCAATAGTGATATCGGCAAGTTACGTTCAGCTATGCTGCGTTTGGTTAGGTTAGTGTCGGTCAGGTTAGGTTAAGATATATTTCACTTTTGTGCTTTACGCTGCTATTTGGTGGATCTCTGCGCTCTACTGTCCTCTAGTATCTTCTGTCTGGCTCCGTGGAAGTCAGCAATAGCTAGGTTAGCTAGCAACCGTAGCTAGGCTAGGATAGCTACGACTTTTGTGCTTTACACTGCTATTCGGCGGATTCCTGAGCTCTACTGCGCCCTAGCAAGCTCTGCTTTGCTCTGGGGATGCCAGAAACGGAGACAGCGGCGCGTTATGAAGATTTGGGTTACGTTTGGTTAGGAGATCTTTGTCTGTGTTTGGAGAGGGTATATTTGACTTTTGTGCTGTACTCTGTCATGCGGTCGATTTATGCGCAATGCTGCGCTCTAGTACGCTCTGATTGGCTCTTAGGAGGCCAGTAAGAGAGGTCTCGCCATGATAAGCCGAGATAGGCTACGCTTGGTTAGGTTACGTTGGTTGTGTTTTGGCATTTGTAGTTTCGACTTTTCCGCTGTACGCTGCGATTCTATGGGTTTCTGCTCTCTACTCTCCTCGATCATGTTCCGCTCGGCACTGGGGATGTCGGAAATAGTGGTCTCGGCACGTTAGCTTCAGCAGGGCTACGTTCCGTTATGTTCGGTTAGCAAGGCTCGATTAGGATTTCTTTGACTTTTGTGCTGTAAACTGCTATTTGGTGGATTCCTGCGCTCTAGAGTGCTCTACTATACTCTGCTCGACTCTGTTGAGGCGAGCAACAGTGGTCGTGGCACGTCAGGTTGAGTTAGGTTACAAATTGCCAAGTTGTGTTACGCTCTGTGTGATTATGATAGTTACGACTTTCGTACTATACATTGTATTTCGGTGGACTTCTGCGATCAACTGTGCTCTAGTACATTCTGCCTGTCTTTGTGGTGGACAGCAACAGTGGTCTCGTCATGATAGTTTGAGTTAGGTTTCGTTCGTTTATTTTAAGTTTAGCTAGGTTGGGATAGGCTACTTCGTCTTTTCTTCCATACACAGCTATTACGTGCATCTCTGCGCTCTAATGTGCTCTAATATGCTCTGCTTGGCTCCGGGACGCCAGTAATACTGGTCTTATCACGATAGGTTGTGCAGGGCTGAGTTTGGTTGGGTCACGTTCGGTTAGGTTACGTTCGGCTAGGTTAGGACAGGATAGCTTTGACTTCTAAGCTATACACAGCTATTCGGTGGATTTTTGCGAT
The DNA here is from genome assembly GCF_001483705.2 of Eufriesea mexicana. NCBI lineage: Eukaryota > Metazoa > Arthropoda > Insecta > Hymenoptera > Apidae > Eufriesea > Eufriesea mexicana. Next base: position 423 of record NW_016910710.1, on the reverse strand, counting down.
TTACCAGGCTCTATGCTCTGCATGGCGCCGTGAATGCTAGCAATGGTGGTCTCGGCACATTAGGTCGAGGCAGGCTTCGTTCGGCTATGTCGGGTAATGTCAGGTTACGTTAGGTTATCTTTGACCCTTGTGCATTGCACTTCAGTTCGGCGGACTTCCGCACGCTTCTGTGCTCTAGTATATTCTGCTTTGCTCTGGGTGAAGGAGGGGGGGGGGATCAACAGTGGTCTAGGCACGTTAGGTTTTTGGTAATTGTAGGGGAGGATAGCTTTGACTTTCGTGCTGTACACTGCAATTCGATGGACTTCTGCGCTCTACTGTGCTCCGGTATGATGAGCTTTGCGCAGGGGATGCCGGCTGCCGTGGTCTAGGCACGTTAGGTTGGAATGTGTTGCGCTTGGTTATGTTACGTTTGCCCAGGTT
>NW_016910709.1:0-253 GCF_001483705.2 Eufriesea mexicana | reverse complement strand
TGCGAAGGCTATAGCAAGCGAATTGTATCTTTGCTCCTTGTATATGCAAGAGAGTTAGCTCACCACAATGTTAGACGAAAATGGCAATAAATTTGAATTTCCCAAACACATTCTATATCAATGCAATGGCTATATCGCGCCAATAGTATCTTTCATCCTTATTTATACAAGAGAGTTCGCTCACAACAGTATTAGTCGAAAATGTCAATAAAATTGAATTTTCCAGCCATGTTCTATAGCACTGCGAAGGCTA
>NW_016910708.1:0-770 GCF_001483705.2 Eufriesea mexicana | reverse complement strand
ATACTTATTTTCTGGCAAGTAGATAGCTGTACTTGCCATTGGATTGAAGGCGTTAGGCAATCTGTTCACCAAGCTATAACAGATTATATATTTTGTATAGACCTATTTTCTGGCAAGTAGATGTGTGTACTTGCCATTGGTTTGATGGCGGTACGCGATCTACTCACCAAGCTATAACAGACAATAGATTTTGAATAGACCTATTTTCTGGCAAGTAGATGTCTGTTCTTGCCGCTGCATTGAAGGCGTTAGGCGATCTATTCACCAAGCTATAAGGGATCAAATATTTTGATTAGACCTATTCTCTGGCAAGTAGATGGCTGTACTTGCACTTGGATTGAAAGCGTTAAGCGATATACTCACCAAGCTATAACCGGTTATAGATTTTGAATAGACCTATTCTCTTGCAAGTAGGTGGCTGTACTTGCCATTGATTGGATTGAAGGCGATATGCGGTCTGTTCACCAAGCGATAAGATGTTATAGATTTTAAATAGACCTATTTTCTGCCCAGTAGATGTCTGTACTTGCCATTGGATTGAAGGCGGTTGGCGATCTATTCACCAAGCTATAACAGACTATAGACCTTGAACAGGCCTATGCTCTGGCAAGTAGATGGCTGTACTTGCCATTGAATTGAAGGCGTTAGGCGATCTATTCACCAAGCTATAACAGGTAATTGATTTTGAATAGACCTATTTTCTGGAAAAGTAGATGTCTGTTCTTGCCGGTGAATTGAAGGCGTTAGGTGATCTACTCACCAAGCTATAA
>NW_016910707.1:0-499 GCF_001483705.2 Eufriesea mexicana | reverse complement strand
AGCCGAACTACACTCTCCTGACACTGCCAAACGTAACAAAACCAAACGTAACTAAACTAAACCTTACATGACGAGGCCACTATTGCTGGCCTGCACTGTGAATAGCGGAATGTACTGTAGCACAGTAGTGCGCAGACATCGACCGCACTGTAGTGAAAAGCACAAAAGGCGAATATATTCTAACCTATCCTAACCTAATCTAACCAAACCTAACGCAGCATAACTCGATTTAACGCGCCGCGTCCACTGCTGACGGACACCCCACAGCCAAGCAGGATAGAGTAGAGCACAGTCGATCATAAGAATCCACCGGATAACTGTGTATAACACGAAAGTCAAAACAACACTGACCAAACCTAACCCAACCTGACCAAACCAAACGTAACCTGCCTCAAGCTAGCGTGCCGTGACAACTAATGCTCGCCTACACAGTGAAGAGCAGAGTATTGTAGAGCAATGTGGAGCGCAGAAATTCAAGGTACAGCAGCGTGTACACAAA
>NW_016910706.1:0-640 GCF_001483705.2 Eufriesea mexicana | reverse complement strand
TCAGAGATCCGGCTGGTGTTCCAAGCTGTGACATGATCACATATCTCCCTGAGCTTGTCTGCGTGGAACGCAGTCTCACTCAGGGGTGGCAGTTTTTCGAAGATAATTCACGCATCGAAAGCAACAAAGCTTTGCTAGCGTCGAGGTCTTTTTGACGCTCAGTAGCAGGGGGAGCGGCCTCTCCCACGCTGCTCTCGACAGTTGGAGCCTGCTCTCCTTTACAACTGTCGGTCGGGAGAGTGGGGACTTCACTCTCCCTGAGTTCTTCGATGTATTTTAGAACTCTTAGCCTGTGGCTTTGCTGCTTCCTTTGGCCTTTAATGGACTCCAGAGTCCGGTGAGGGAACAAAGGAACTAACGCTTTATTAACGAATTTTACGCCGTCAAGCGTGAGTTGGGCTTCCTGCCGTGCCAGGAGCGCCAACTCTTCAGAGCACCAAGGTGTCTTTTTCAATTCGATATTGTCAACAGTCAGTGCATCATACCAGCTTCTGTGGGAACGCTGCTCGTGCACTCCTCTTCCGGTCTTGGTGGAGAAACTCCGACCGCAATCCGGCTTTCGACACTGATAGTAGTCTATGGCTTTAAGCTTCTCGGGAGCTGTTGTCGGGCCGGACGAGCCTGAGGGCCCGCCGGCTGA
>NW_016910705.1:0-1481 GCF_001483705.2 Eufriesea mexicana | reverse complement strand
AACTTTTCAGTCAGATTCTATTGCAATGCAATGGCTATAGCAAACCAATAGTATCTTACAAAGTTATTTACGCAGAAAAGCCTGCTCCCCGCAATATATGTCGAAAATGTTAATGGAATTGAACTTGCCATTCAGATTCTATTGCATTGCAATGGCTATAGCAACCCAATAGAATCTTTCCCCCGTATTTACGCAGAAAAGCAATCTCGCCACGAAATTAGTCGAAAATGTCAATAGAATTGAACTTTTCTGACAGATTCTGTAGCAAGGCAATGGCTATAGCAAACCAATAGGATGTTTCCTCCTTTTTTATGCAGAAAAGTTTGCTCACCACGACATTAGTTGAAAATGTCAATAGAATTGGACTCTTCATTCAGATTCTATTGCAAAGCAATGGCTATAGCAAACCAATTGAATCTTCCCCCCTTATTCATGCAGAGGAGCGAGCTCACCACGATAGTAGTCGAAAGAGACAATGAAATTGAACTTTTCAGTCAGAATTTATTGCACAGCAATGGCTATAACAAACCAATATATTGATACGGCTTGTATACGTTGAAAACCTTGCTCACAACTATACTACTCGGAGATTTAATTAAAATAGAGCCTTTCGGGCGGATTTGAGTGTAACACAATGGCTATAGCAAACCAATGGGATCAATCATCCTTATTTATGCAGAAAAGCATGATCAGCACGATATAAGTCGAAAATGTCAATGGAATTGAACTTTTCAGTCAGATGCTATTGCAATGCAATCGTTATAGCAAACCAATAGAATCTTTCCTCCATATTTACGCAGATTAGTCTGCTCACCACGATATTAATCGAAAATGTCAATAAAATTGAACTTTCCAGTCCGATTATATTGCAAAGCAATGCCTACAGCAAACCAATGGTATCCTTTCTCCTGATTTAAACAGAAAAGTGTGCACACCGCAACATTAGACGAAAATGTCATTAAAATTGAACTTTTCAGTCAGATTCTAAGCAAAGCAATGGCTATTGCAACCCAATAGTATCTTTCCTGATTATTTACGCAGAAAGGTTTGCTCACTACAATATTACACGAAAATGCAGTAAAATTGACTTTTCGTACTGATTCTATTGCAATGCAATGGCTGAGGCAAACCTATAGAATCTTCCCCCCTTATTCATGCAGAGAAACGTGCTCACCACGATAGTAGTCGAAAGAGACAACGAAATTGAACTTTTCAGTCAGACTCTATTTTATTGCACTGCAATGGCCATATCAAACCAATATATGGTTTACGGCTTGTATATGCAGAAAAGCATGTTCGCAACGATATTGGTCGGAGATTTCATTAAAATAGAGATTTTCGGGCAGATTTGATTGCAATGCATTGGCTATAGCACACCAATAGGATCCTTTCTCCTGATATACACAGAAAAGGGTGAACACCGCAATATTAGCTGAAAATGTCATTAAAATTGAACTTTTCAGTCAGATTCTATTGCAAAG
>NW_016910704.1:0-651 GCF_001483705.2 Eufriesea mexicana | reverse complement strand
CGCAGAAATCCACCTAATAGCAAAATATGGCACTAAAGTCATAGATATCTTCTCCTAACCTTGTCTATCATAACACAACCGAACATAACCCAACCCATTTCAATGTGCCGCGAGTAATATTGCTGGCCACCACAGAGTGAAGTTGAGCACATAGGTTGAGTGTAGAACATAGAAATCCATAGAATCTCAGTGTATATCGGAAATATCAGTTCTACACAAACCTGGCCCAGACCAACAGAACATAAACAGACATAGCCTAACTAAACATATCGTGCCGTGGACACCACTGCTGGCCTCCCCAGAGCCAGCCAGAACACATTAGTGGAGAGTAGAAGGCAGAAATCCATAGGATAGCATTGTATATCAGAAACGTCAAAGGTACGCAATCCTAACCCAAACAAACAGGAAATGTAAACTTAGCCTGACCCAACGTAACGGGCCGTAACCTGACTCAACATAACGTGCCGAGAACACTAACGCCGGCATTCCCGGGGCCAAGCTGAAAATATTAGAGCGCTATAGTGCGCAGAAATGTGCCTAATAGCGGACTATAGCACTAAAGTCAAAGCTATCCTCTCTTAACTTAACCGATCGTAACATAATCAAACGTAACCTAACTTGACATAACGTGTCGCGAGCACCATTGCTGGC
>NW_016910703.1:1520047-1674049 GCF_001483705.2 Eufriesea mexicana | reverse complement strand
ATATTTCTGTAACGAAAAGATCGCCGAGTGCAAAGGGTTAAACAAATACAATAACTCGACATCGTTCTTCTATTATTTTTCAATATTTCATAGTCGAATAAACGCGTGCTTAAAAATTGAAACGCCAATTCGTGCTATTTGCGAAAGATTCCCTTCTTCTCTCAGCCGAGTGATTCGAAATTTTTCCAAACGGTGGCCTACTTTTACGAAATCGAATTCAAACACCTAGACGTATATGTCACGTGCGAAGATGGTTCGGTATCGCAGGAAAATCGAGTATTCGAAAGGGAATTTCGAGTGGAACTCTACAGAGGGTGGCAAAGGGTTAAGACAGGGCGGGGAAGTTGGTCGGGTGGTTTCCTCCTCGTGCGTTCAACTTGGCGTTGGAAAAGTCTTTAGACAGGGTGGCGGAGGATGATGTTTCGAGGCCTCGGAAACTTTTCGAACGTCGAAAAGTGAAATCAATACAGGTGTACTTGGCGGAGTCGTGGAGGCTTTCGTTAGGGGAAATTCAGGAGAGCTGTTCGATTCGAGTTTCGCAGGCGAAGGGAGTGCATATGGTGGACGGTTAGTCATTAACTGGAGGGAGGAATAACGAAGGAGGATTAGGCTGTGACGTGGTGGAAAGCGTGAAAGTCCGAGGGCGGAAGTGGCTGTGTACACGGACGCTTTTGGAACAGCACGTGTTCCCAGGCATCCCTGCTAAGGAGTTCTGTTTAATAGACGCCACTGAGCGGTATCTGCTGCTTTTTATATCGCATCAGCTTTTCGATAAACGGCCTCATTTTCTGTTATTATATCCGGTGAATGTACGCCGCGCATGTGCACCGCGTATGGTGTAATAAAGTAAGAATATACGTATATGACACGACAGTTAGCCAGTGACCTAAGGTAGCGAAGCTTGGAGCCACCCCATATATCGATGCAATACACGTGCAACTGGGCTATCGATCGCTATAGCAGGGGCAAAGTTCCACCGGTTAATGAAAATAACTGTAGCGGTGTATATTTTTCCCTGTGCTAGTTACAGTTTTTTGAACGTGACTGCACATCAGCTCAAGTCCTAAGAACTCCATAGAAATCGGCTTAATCATCGTGTCTTTTCCGCTGCTCTACGCCCAAAGAAATTTCCTCGTGTAGTTTCGGCAACTGATTTTCTTTTTATTCTTCGTATTCGTTCAATCTCTTTGGAATCTTCTTCCAATTTTTGAAATATTTTTCTAACATCTTTGCAAGCTTTTTGGAATAATTTTCGAATATTTTCGATATCTACGTCCAAACAAATTGCCTCGTGTAGTTGTAGCAGCTGATTTTCTTTTTGTTTTTGCTATTCGTTCAATTTCTTTGCAATCTTCTTGCAATTTCTGGAATATTTTTCAAAGATCTTTGGAAGCTTTTTGGAACCTGCTTGGAAGCCTTTTGGAATAATTCTCGAATATAATTCGATATCTACGTCCAAAGAAATTGCCTCGTGTAGTTTCGGTAGCTGATTTTCTATTTATTTTTGATATTCGTTCAATATCTTTGGAATTTTTGGAATATTTTTCAAACAGCTTTGGAGCTTTTTGGAATGTGCTTGGAAGCCTCTTGGAATAATTTCCGAATATTTTCGATATGTACGTCCAAAGAAATTGCCTCGTGTAGTTTTGGCAGCTGATTTTCTTTTTATTTTTGGTATTCGTTCAACCTCTTTGGAATCTCCTTGCAATTTCTGAAATATTTTTCAAAGACCTTTAGAATCTTGTTGGAACGTGCTTGGAAGCCTTTTGGAATAATTTTCGAATATTTTCGATAGCTCTTTGGGATTTTTCTGAAGTCTTCTTGGAATATTTTTGAAAGCCATTTGCAATCTTTTTGGAATCTTTTTGAAATCTTATTCCAATATTCTTGGAATATTCTTGGAAGTCTTTTGGAATATTTTTGGATTCTTCGTGGAATCTTCGTGAAACTTTTCTGGAATATTTTCCAAAGTCCTTTGGAATCTATTTGCAATATTTTTGGATTCTTCGTGGAATCTTCGTGAAACTTTTCTGGAATATTTTCCAAAGTCCTTTGAAATCTATTTGCAATATTTTTGGAATCTTCTTGGAATATTTCTCAAATATTTTTCGAACTTTTTCCTCGTTACCGTGTCTCGAATAATTGTACAATTTTACTTGTTACCATTTATTTAATTTGGTGTGCAATTATGGTCAATGTTGGTATTTTTGGAAGTAATCGAGAGTAGTATCGATGAGGCTGTAATGATGTCGACTATGAGTTCGTGATCTATGAGGTTAAGGAGAAATAATTAATAGGAGGTATACATAAGTACGTTCGATGCTCTAATTTCGGTGGTAACTTTCTCGAGCGATTTATCACGCATTAGGGAACAGAATTGTGTTACCTTGGTAATTCATAACGATAATATTGATGTACCCTGATACCTAAACAAACCACATTTCTAGGATCGTGATAAGGGCGTGGCCCGAATACATTTAGCCGAAACTATAGAAGAGCTTAAGAAATTCAATGCTAGACGAAAACTGAAGGAAGCCGTGAAAGCGGCGGTCTCGTCGCCAAAATGGCACATCCCTTATTCGGAAATTAACGGCGACAGCTTTTTCGACATTGGAGACGATGAAGTTACAACCACAGGTACAGATTTCTTTATTATCTGTTTAAATATATGTTGCTTCGTAGAAGGTCTATGACTAGAGAGAAAAATAATTTCACTTTTGAACGAAACAAAACAAAATCAGGAAGTAAGTGACATTAAATAAGTTAATTAAAGAAGAAAAGTAATTTTGCAAATAATATTATTATTGATTAATTATTTTATTATTATTTTATATTTTTTTGAATTCTATTTGTTATTTAAACGTAGCATATGACATGTGGAATTACTTAATTGTTAAATAAGTCATTCATTTTTTACTTCTTACTATTTATTATACAATATTATACAATTATTCAATTATATTATACAATTTTACTTGTTACTATTTATTATATTTGTTATATTTATATTTCTTATATTATTTGTTACAAAATTAAATAAATAGTAACAAGTAAAATTATATAAATTTGGAACGTGCTTGGAAGCCTTTTGGAATAATTGTCGAATATTTTCGATAGCTCTTTGGGATTTTTCTGAAGTCTTCTTGGAATATTTTTGAAAGCCATTTGCAATCTTTTTGGAATCTTTTTGAAATCTTATTCCAATATTCTTGGAATATTCTTGGAAGTCTTTTGGAATATTTTTGGATTCTTCGTGGAATCTTCGTGAAACTTTTCTGGAATATTTTCCAAAGTCCTTTGGAATCTATTTGCAATATTTTTGGATTCTTCGTGGAATCTTCGTGAAACTTTTCTGGAATATTTTCCAAAGTCCTTTGAAATCTATTTGCAATATTTTTGGAATCTTCTTGGAATATTTCTCAAATATTTTTCGAACTTTTTCCTCGTTACCGTGTCTCGAATAATTGTACAATTTTACTTGTTACCATTTATTTAATTTGGTGTGCAATTATGGTCAATGTTGGTATTTTTGGAAGTAATCGAGAGTAGTATCGATGAGGCTGTAATGATGTCGACTATGAGTTCGTGATCTATGAGGTTAAGGAGAAATAATTAATAGGAGGTATACATAAGTACGTTCGATGCTCTAATTTCGGTGGTAACTTTCTCGAGCGATTTATCACGCATTAGGGAACAGAATTGTGTTACCTTGGTAATTCATAACGATAATATTGATGTACCCTGATACCTAAACAAACCACATTTCTAGGATCGTGATAAGGGCGTGGCCCGAATACATTTAGCCGAAACTATAGAAGAGCTTAAGAAATTCAATGCTAGACGAAAACTGAAGGAAGCCGTGAAAGCGGCGGTCTCGTCGCCAAAATGGCACATCCCTTATTCGGAAATTAACGGCGACAGCTTTTTCGACATTGGAGACGATGAAGTTACAACCACAGGTACAGATTTCTTTATTATCTGTTTAAATATATGTTGCTTCGTAGAAGGTCTATGACTAGAGAGAAAAATAATTTCACTTTTGAACGAAACAAAACAAAATCAGGAAGTAAGTGACATTAAATAAGTTAATTAAAGAAGAAAAGTAATTTTGCAAATAATATTATTATTGATTAATTATTTTATTATTATTTTATATTTTTTTGAATTCTATTTGTTATTTAAACGTAGCATATGACATGTGGAATTACTTAATTGTTAAATAAGTCATTCATTTTTTACTTCTTACTATTTATTATACAATATTATACAATTATTCAATTATATTATACAATTTTACTTGTTACTATTTATTATATTTGTTATATTTTCTATATTATTTGTTACAAAATTAAATAAATAGTAACAAGTAAAATTATATAAAAGAATTGTATAATATAATTGTATAATAACAAATACATTTGTTATCTAAATATAGTATATGATATGTGGAATTATTTAATTGTTAAATAAGTCATTTCTTTTTTAAATAACTATTTTAATTGAACGAGTAATTAATTTCTTTGATTGTTTTGTTTTATGAATTTAATTTTGTTTCAATTGCTGCAATTTGGAATTTGATCGATTCTTATTAATATACGTATATTATGACAATATGTTTTTAAATGTATAGAATTTTGTATAAATTAGGGATATACAATATGATAATATATTAATTTTATGTTACAATTTATGCATTTTCTAAAGTTTGAATTGTTTCATAGGTGCTGTAACTGAAATTCTGGACTCTCTGGATGATATTGAAGTACTTCAAGAGAGTGGAAGACTGACACGTGCTGAAATACTTAATGCGGTTGACGATTATCGTCTTCGAGCTATTTTAGAGGTATGACTGTTTTACAGGTATCGTGAGCACATTATCGTTCTTATCGATGTGTTCACCGAATGTATGTATTTCATGTTACGTGAAATAGTACGTGAAATACAGTTCTCAAATTTTCTAAAAATTCTGTAAGCGATATAGATTGTTATAAATGCGAAGGTTCTTTGTTCCACTCTCTTTGTTAAAAGGCTCGTTCTTCAAAAGTTTTCATTATTTCGTGTAAATTGGAAAATCAGAAATTGTTAGAGAGGTGTCAGATTATTATACTGATAAAATTTAAGCCATAAATTAGGAAACAAATTTTTAAATATTTTTTTATACAGATTTCTAGTTTACCTACGTACCGTGTGTCGATAATATACCGACAGAAGTTATCTTTCGAAATAATTATTTCGTCTATGATTGCATTAGAAACTACTAAAATACCTTTCTCTCCTTCTACAATAATGCTTAATTTTTGTTAATATAAAAATTTGTTATATCATCATAAGATACATTACCTTTTTACTTTATCGACACATAGTTGTGTAGTTTCCGTTGGGTATGGCGCTACCGTCTGCTTCTGCTGGATTCAAGGTCATTTTATCTTCCATCGTATTCGCTTTACGATCTCTACCTCTTATCATGTTTATATCCTGAGGGAAGAGGTACGCGCCCTCATTTTACCCGGGAAAAGGGCGCAAGCGCTTGACTCTCGATTATCAAGATGGCTGACGTGTTAGTCTGATAAACAAAATGCTATACAGGATCGCAAATTTGCCGGTTTACCTTTTCCGGTCGATAGATGTGTACGTGCGTCTTTCTTGTGTTACATAATCTCCCACGTGAGTTCGAATAACTCACATGTTAGGATTAGGTGCGACGTAAACAAAGATGCGGCTTTGTCAATTAATGTTCATTGGCGAGGTCGAATTAGCCGGTGACCTCCTCGAAATTGTCCATCTCATGGTAAGTAAACCGATCGGGTATAACGTCGTTGATAATTTTCCTACTGCTGAGCTTGCCTTTTTCTTTCGTCGGTAATGTAAACAAAGCTATCGTCCCATTCGACACACACGATCCAGTCGTTGTAGCGTGACGTGATGGGACATCTAAGGGTCTCGCGATGAACTAGCGTGTTTTGCCGCGAATACGTTTAGTACGTTATTGGTAGGCTTAATACGCGGATCGGTGGAAATCGTGCGCGATTTATTTCAAGCTGTTTATAAATATTTTATGTAAGTATCTCAGTCTATACTTAATATACGGATATTAATGATTATAATACTTATGGGAACTGTATTTCAAGGTACATTGTATGAAATATTGTAAAATGTACGTATTAGTATATCTAGTAAATTGTTAAATAAAATTTTGAGGTTGTAGATAATAAGAGGTTAGGTAATACGAATGTATTATTATTTGGAACTGATATATTCTTAGGTATTCCTGTTTATAGAAGTTTTATAAAGTGATTAATGTTATTCATTTTTTTTCAGTTGTGCGACAGGATCTCGACCAGAGTTCCTACGCCATGTCGAGCGCCACAAACAGATGCAGTTCAACGAGCTCGGGAAGTGGAAGAACTTCTTCGAGAAATGGAGCATTCAGCAATACGAAACATCGATAGGGCGGATCTCCGGGAGCTCCATGAACTTTTGGTCCAGCCGCATATGAGGGTAAGTTTACGAGTAGTTTATTCAAATTTCATCGAGTCGTTGAACGGTTTTGGCGGGAAACGGACTCCGTTCAAACTTGCGTATACAATACCAATAGTTATGTACTATTGAATATTGAATTACACTGATTATTAATGCTTCTAACTTTATGCAATTGGAAGATTGCATTATTTTAGGAATTTGAACGCATATAGGCAAAAATAAAAAACATTTTACATTATTTAATGAAAAATGTATAAAGAAGATTGTGATTCGTCGTTATCGTGGGTGAAGGTATGGAATATACAAATTTGGTATAAATCTGCATTGAAATGAAACTTAGGAAGGTTGAATTGTATTTCTAAGCGTGTAGATATTAGCGAGAGGTTAGGTGAGTGGATTTGAATTTTCATAGTTGTTAGGTTAGGGAAATATTGGATATTATATACAGTATTTTCTAAACTGTATTAAATAACAAGTCTCTAAATTACAACATCTTTGTTGAAACAATAACATACTTATTTGTACACGTATACAAATATTTTAAATTATGCAATGTATATCATATTAAATGTGAGAATACTGTAATATTGTTATTACATTAATTATATGATAAATTTATTATCTGCGATATTATATAATTTATTATATAATGAACAACAAAGAGGAAATTTATTAAACTAGGTTTCTTTTGAGTTTACACATATTTTACCAAGCTATAAACAGAAAATTGTGGAAAACATGTGTGGAAGTCAAAATATCAGTTTGTATAAGTGTTTATAATTCCAATTGACGTTTTCTTTTACAAAAAGCAGTGATAGGTGATCTGTGCAATTATTATCCACTGTGTATCGATACAGGGTGTTCGATTTCAACCGTATCTCGCTGTTACTTATACGAAAAGAGGATTTTTGACTGTTTTAGATGAATTTTATTCTATTTCAACGAGGACGTCCCGCGTTTGGCACGACTTTGTTCCAGGTGGACGCACATTCGAAATTTTGAGGTTATCTTCGCTTGTACAACAACAAACCCGGTTACGTATATACATACACCGGTTAGCTAAGTTCACTCGAGGTCGTTCACTGTCGCTTAAGGTTAAGTTTAGTATCCACAAAATGTACCCGATTCTTTTTAACGACGTATCGATTGATTCTCTCCCCCAGTGCCTCCGCATGGAACCAATTCGTATCCACAAGCAACCTACATGTCAAATATCCTCTGCGTGACGGCGATCTGAAAAATTAAAATCGGACAAACTGCACGATAATAAAAGCACAGCGGCGTAGGAAGAGAAAGAAGAATGTATCGAAAATGGGTCGTCGAATTGGTAATCGTTACAACGCCGCTCCTCTCCCCTCTGTCCCCCGATTTTGGGTAGAGGCGTCAATGCGAGGGGTTCTCGCGGCGTGCTCGCAATTACATCGTTCTCCCTTTTCGCCGTGGCAATCGTCGCTGGTAGTAGTATATTTACCGCGGTGTTTGACATTGCTTGCGATACACCGTAAATAGGGCACAGAAATGTAGGTCGATCGTTAAAATTCTCATTTAAAAATCCCGTAGCTGTAGCGAGAGGAACACGTAAAGAGAGGAAAAGATTGTACGAAAGAGCAGGACAAATATGGAGGAAGAAGTGAAAAAAGACAAACAGGGCTGGACTAAAAGAACGATAGGGCGATGTTAGAGTGAAAAGAACGGGTTCTGATAGCCGGATGGATCTACGTACCATCGCGGGACGCTGATTTATTAATTTCTCCTTTCACACCGTGTGCTAGACGTTCATTATTCTGTGTCTGGCTTCAGTGGAGTTACGTTGTCCGATTCTGGTTCGATTAGCGTTATGGAAACGCGTAATCAGCCTGGGGTCTTGGCGTTTGGAGAGTAGCAGAGAAATTTCGCGCTTCATTTTAGTTGAGATTGGCAATGTAGTTTTGTTTTTAAGGATACTTATTATGCAAATTGGTTTAATTATCGTGTATGTATATTTATGTAGATGGATAATGAAGTTTCCAATACTTGATAGAAATAGGGAGCATTGGATCTTCAATATCATTGTTGCTACTTTCTTCCAATTTGTTATCGATTCATTGTGATGAATTTGTGTAAAATTACTGAATATAATGTAGATGAGGTTCTGTAACCAAATTGGTCTTTAAATGCGTGTATTGATAGAGTGGAGGATGTTGAATAATTGATATTGGTTTTGTAAACATAATACAATACTTGGCTTGTTAAAGAGATTAAGAAGGGTGAAAGATGAGGGTAATTAGACTAATTACGCGATGATAAATCATATTTAGTGCTGGGAATTATAAATGGGAAACGTGTTAGTCTCTAATAGGATCTACAGGTAACTCGATAATTTATATGGAAGTTAATATGTAAAATAATTCCTAAAGTTACACTATCTTATACTTGTAAACATTGAGTAAATTAATATCATGTATTCACGTCCCAGATGAGCTTTAAATTATTATGCATTGGAAATTGAGAATAATTAGTTTAATTTTTACAATGTTATGTTCCACTTTGTTGATTTATAATATTTACATTTAATACCATGAAGTTGTTTATGTTTTAAGTTAAATATGTTAGAACATATGTTTATCTTTATTACTTTTATTTTCAATCCGGTTTTCACTTATTGTTAGAGTTTTACTTAAATTCTTATATTTAATTGTGTAATTAACACAATAAACTTCATTGAAGTTAAAAATTGAAAAGATGATTATTCGAATGATCAGCTAGAAATTTAACAATCATTAATAAGCAACTAATTACCATATTAACCAAGAAAATTATTATCTAGTTAATAGCAATAGAATAATTTAAATTTAAATTTAAAATATACTTCTTTCATCAAAGTGATCTTATTATATCACTAGTTTATATTACAAACAAATAATATTCCCAAAAATAGATCACTTTATACTTCAATTTCCAAATAATAATTACAAATACAAGATATCGCAGTTTTTCACCTACTGTTATCTTTATGCACAAAATTTATTTCTCGCTTCTGAAACTACGTTGTGCCGAATAAGGCGAGCAGTTTAGAAAATGTTTAGTATGCTTTAACATAGCATTTTTGAGAGGTGCTCGCACAAGGGAAGTGCATGTTAGAAGACACGAATAATGGATCCTTGCCAGGGTCGTATTAGCGCTCCCTGTTAGAGTTTGAAAACGTCCAGAGTGGAACTGCAGTTCCAGAAATGATAAAGTACAACTACCGTTCAAGCGTTCAAGAGTCACGATACGAGTTTCAATGCGATTCCTCTGGTATGGGGCAGTTAGGGAAGCGAATCCGGTTTCATATACCTGTCGCAGTAAAAAAAGGAATCAGTCTGGACGAAAGTTCCGTTGCTTGCTTGCGTATCGTCAAGTGCACAATATATTGTGTTCTCCGAAGGGTGAAAATTATCTGCCTATCGTTTCAGTTTTGTTCTTTTTAGGAGAAGTTGTAACTATATTTTTAATTATTTTTTTAACCATTTTATGGCTTTTCTTTTCCTTCTGTTTCTGCTATACAAAATTAGTATACCAAATGAAAATTATCTGATTAATATTTCACGTTGCTATTATTCCTTTTATGGAAAGTTAGATTATGTTATTTGCTTGCGTGTCCTTTGTTAGAAGTTATTTTATGGTCTTGATTTAATTCTACTATTTTTTAATAGTTTTTGCATTTAGAATGCAAAATTGGTGCAGTAGAAATTAGTTAAGGAATTTGAATTAAATTTCTATTTTTATTGATGTATGACGATGTATCATTTTTTAAATGAAATTATTCACGCTTTGTTCAAAATTTGAAAAATAATATGGAAAATTAATAAAAGTGTAACGGTATATACTTCATTGATATTCAATATTTATATGAAAAGAAACAAAATTGCAATGGGAGGATGATACAGATTAAAAAGTATAATGAGTATTTTATTAATGGGAAAATTAGGCTAATGAAGGTTTTCGGTATACATATATTCATTGCCATATGTTGTGAGATACAATATTGGTTTTCGTTTCAATTTTCAGTGTCTATATGTTCCAATAGCCGCTTAAATATTCAGAAACGAGTATATCGATCAGCTTTAAGAGCATTATCGAAAGTTTTATGGTGTAAGTAAGAGAATTTTTGGGCTTCTCGGTGAAGCATGATAGTAAAGGCATACTTGAAAAGGTATTCAAGCAGTTTTCATGACCAACACGGAGGCGTAATATGAAATTTATAAGAATATTATTTTCTTTTATGTGCATTTGGAAAGTTAAATAAACTTCATTTTCACATTTAAAGAACATTAACAAAGAAATCTAAAATCGTTTTACAAAGTAACTTAAATAATGAATGAATTAAATACTAAGATAGATAGATGAAATATTAGATATAAATATAATATCATTAACAATACTCTTGTTAAAATTAATATTAACTAAATTAATTAAGAAATTTATTCGGGTAGAAATATGACTGCATACGATAATTTCTTTTCATCAGGATACTTCAATTATTACTAGCTAATAGCTGTTATTCATTTAGGTACAGTATTTTATATTTGACTACAAATTACCTATCTGTAGTTTTAACATTAAATACAAATTTCTAACATTTTTCTTTTTCCCCACAAAATGACGTTCATTTGCAAACATTAAAAAACAAAGACACCATCTCATCGAAAGTGTTATGGAAACGAAATTAAATCGCCAGGTGTCTCGTCAAAGATGTATATGAACCATTCACAGTCTAAAACGATTAACTTAGCTTCAAAAATGTTTTTAAATTTTACTACCAAGGTCCTTAATTAATATTTATCTTTTCATATTGGACTCTTTGACGATGAAACCATTTTCGTAGCAATATTCCTCATATACATATGAAATTTTCTACCCTATGACGAAGTACGATGGTACTCGATCCGGAAATAGAAATTCCTTTTGTGTGCATAAGCCTGTTTATTTTATATCCAATCAAACAAAAGATACCTCTGAAATCCTTCGTATTAATAGACACTTCATTGTCCTTAATGAGAATAGAATAGGATCTAAAAGTTGTTTCATTTCGGTTCAAAATTAACGTCTTAACCTCGCGAAACTTATTTTAAAATTCAGAGAAGTTCATCAACTTAGCGAACAAACGGTGCCACTGAATTTAAATGTGAGAAATAGGTATACACTCTTGCCCGAAGCACTTTATCTGTAAATAAGGAAGAGTTAACACCGAACTCGGGGCATGTGACACTTTTGAAAACAAATTTCTGCAATTTTTCTTTCACGCGAAACGTGAAGGCTGAGTTGAGTTTCAGCATCGAAAGAGACAGGGACGCGAGATATCTCGTTCAAAGTGTCACGTAGACATCCAGTCACGAGATATCTCGTCAAAAGGATGTGCCTGAAATATAGACGTCAGGTCTAGGCACTTTTACGCGAGATATCTCATCCATGAATAGGATGGGATTGATGTTGCATCGTCGGATAGGTGACTAGCCTGGCTTACGTCACATTCTGCAAGCGATACTTCAAAGAAAATGTTTGTCAACAGCTCTCTAACTGTTGCATCAGACGTGTTCTGAATGTTCGATAGTGTTTGCAATCGATCAATCGCATTCGAGTCCATTCAGACAGAGAGTAGTTCGAGCGAAGTAGTTTGGTAAGAAGCTGACTCCATGTTTGCTACCTGCTGAATGTAGAATGCGAGGGAATTGACGAATTTAAATCGAACGATTTGACAAATGCACAGACACGATCAGCCGTGTTCCTCTGTGTTTAATTGACTTCAAAATTGGACCAGCTGAGAATTAATTCGGGATTTCTAGGTTGACTGATGTGAGATGTGAAATGTCTAACTCTGATCCTTTGGTAGCCTCGAATGTGGCTCTATATAGTCTTCGAAGTGACCACGATCGAAGTAGAGCGACGTGCAGTTTATTATCATGACGAATTTGTAGCTTACTGTATAGTTAAATATGTAGAGACCTGTGGATTAAATAATTAAGATGGTTAAAATAGCTGTCTACCAAATATCATCTCTGATTCTGTGGTTCAATTCGGTCTATGAATTAAATTTATCTTTGAGTAATATAGGGCTTTAGACAAATCAATTTTACAATAGACGTGTAAATTGTAGTATCAAAATGTGATAAATTATATTTGGAATTGTTAATTAATAAATAATAATATGGTAATAAAATTTGTATAAGATAGTTGGGAAAATGGCATATTTTGAATCGATGGATTTTAAAGCAGGTTGATTGATTGGAATTTCATGATATTTCTCATTTCTTCGGTTAAACGATCAATTAATAGTTCCTGATACTTTTTAAATGGAGAATTGACAAAGTTATTATTATAATAAAAAAGTTATGATATAGCAAATTATTGTAAATAACTTTGTCATTATAAGCTTGTATTATAAGTTATGTTATAATACGTTATAGTAAGAGAGTTATGTGCAGGAATGTACAGTATAATTTCGTTATTATAACTCACTATAATTTAATCGTAATTTTATTAATTTTATATTACAACCTTTTATTACAATTTGCATCGTGATAAACTATAGCAGCAAAATTATTTCCGAATTTCAAATATTTTGTTTGAATACGTGTTCGTCACTGTGCTAGTAATATCTTATTTGTATTTTCGTTTTATAAGAATTTCTTTGGTAATTATTGAAACAATTGATAAACTTCTTGAAATTTCAAATTTTTAAAAATTTCAATTTCCTTTAATCTTTCTTTTTCCTTAATTCTCTTTAATTTTCTTTAATTTTTAATATAATCTTTAATTTTCTTTAATTTTTAATATAATCTTTAATTTTCTTTAATTTTTAATTTAATCTTTAATTTTAATTTCCCTTTCATTCCTTCTTTTCTTTAACACAAGTTTTCACGATTTTACAATGCATTTTAATTTCAGTTTTAGTAACGAATTAACTATCTACTAATTAACTTCCACAAGTGAATAATGCGAATTTCGCGAAGGTATTTGTCATTTGAAACGAATGTCGTGTTATTCTAAAGCAATTTGTTGCTGCTGTATTTAGTGGAACAACTGCAACTGGCTATTTTGTCCTTGTGTACATGTACCGGCCTATTCAGACGGTTTAGACATAGGCAGGTGCTATTCAGGATGGTTGAGGATTGATCAATTAGCTCGGTACGTTTTGATCCCCTCTATTTTTTAGCATTCAGTGGATTAGTTCGCTAGCACGCATCCGGGTCAACTGGGAACTTCAGACTGAGTAGAAAAGATCAATCACATTCAATTTCGTACTGTGGAGCACACTCGCAGTCTATTACACGTAGCCAATGTGTTTTACGTGGCGGAACATATTTCTTAATTCACTGATAAACGAGATTAATCTACTGTAATTAAAATTTTATTTACTTATAAGACAGTAAAATTACACTCAATAAAATCTAAATGAAATACGATAAAAATTTAACAAAATACTATAATATGAAAATTAATTTAGAAAATTAGGACTAAAAATATTAAACTTTAAATATAATCTTTAATTGTAAACTTAAATATTAAACTTTAAATATAAACTTTAAACCTTTCGTTTTTTCAATTAGAATTAATACATCTAGTTGATCTGATTAACTTATAAATACCACATTTAGATATAGATTAATCTACTGTAATTAAAATTTTATTTACTTATAAGACAGTGAAATTGCACTTAATTAAATTTAAATAAAATATGATAAAAATTGGTCAAAATACGATAATATGAAAATTAATTCGGAAAATTGGAACTAAAAATATTAAACTTTAAATATAATCTTTAATTGTGAACTTAAATATTAAACTTTAAATATAAACTTTAGATTTTCCGTTTTTCTAATTAGAATTAATGCATCTAGTTAATCTGGTTAACTTATATATACCACATTTAGGTATAAATTAATTTATTGTAATTAAAATTTTATTTACTCATAAGAGGGTAAAGTTACACTTAATAAAATTTAAATAAAATACGATAATATGAAAATTCATTCAGAAAATTGGGACTAAAAATATTAAACTTTAAACATAAACTTTAATTGTAAACTTAAATATTAAATTTTAAATATAAACTTTAAATTTTTCGTTTTTCCAATTAGTATTAAAGCATCTAGTATTCAGGTATACATTCAAGATCGGTAGTTCTAGTGCCATAGCCAGAAAAATATAATATTTCTTCAATCATTCGTAAACTTCATGAACAATATTTAAAATAAATAAACGAAATAAATCTTTCCTTAATTAATCATTTACAATATCGTTTTCACCTAAACAGGACGTCTCTATACACTCCTAAAACCATAAGGACTATTGCACCTAGCTTATTCTTCTTATGCACTCCTATCAGTCTCTCACTCATATTTTTCGTTATTAACGATGTGAATAATATTATCAGCAACAACAGCACGAATAAATTTACCCCAGACTATTTTTCCTCAAATATTTTTCCTTTTACAGCAGTTTTTACCAACAAAAATACAGCTGCTGCTGAGAAAACGAACATTGACATTCCCTCAAACGGAAACGTAATCACAATCATCTATTTATTTTTATCACACGACTTTAATTACTATTACAGCGCTATATTGCAGGTCAGTAGCCCCAGCTTTGAGTTCAGCACGCAGTGCTCGTTTTTACGTGATGAGGTCCCTTCCAACACTCCTTTCGACCATGTATTAAACCTGCACTACCCAAATGACAGTGCCTAGCATCGCACGGCTACCACCCCATGTCAACGTCCTCTGAAAATCCAGATTCCCAGGTTGCATCTCGACTTCGTCCACCGGCGATCGAAAAGAAGCGATCCTTGAAGTTGGGTCACGACGGATTCACGGTTAGATCTCTGTGTAGCACGGGACGATGGTCCAGACCGCTGTGGACCAATCGGCAGCTGCTGGCGTTGGCGGTACTGCGAAAACGTCGGTTCCTCGACGCGGGGGTTGCTGGTCGTGTCGCGCGTTAGAGCAGGGGTGTAGAGGGCGAGACGGCTGGCAAGAGCTGTAGGGTGAGGGTGGGGGTCGCTCGTGGAGAAAGGGGAGCGATGCCGGCCGAGGGTGGTGGGCGTCAGGCTACGAAAGCTAGTATGTCGCAGAACGTAGATCGCGAGCGACGCGTTCCGCTTCCCTTGATTCACGGTTTCGTCGACAACTGCGCGTCCCCTGGGGTCGGTCGTGTTGCTGGAACACGTGGAGATGATTACCGTTCGGTGACAGTTTCGCGGACGACTGGTGTTCAGTTGCTCTCGCCGCACGTTCAGCTGATCCGAGGACCCCTAGATCCTCCACAGTTTCCTCGCGCTGTCTGTAAACAGCCGGCAGACCAGTCGACTCGGCACGACCTCTCGCGAGCGTGACGTATCTCCGCGTGACGTTGTCGAATATTGTGTTTCGTCATAGTGATCAAGACGTGTCTCACCTATGGAAGTGTGTTGTTACCACGGAGACCCGTGATCCCGGTATGACCGCGCTGGTAGAGCAACGAGGACCACAGATACCCTGACCCGGGTACCCAACAGACACCTTTCCATTCTCTGTTCACCCCTTCATTCACGAGTTATCCACCCCGAGTTTGAACGTTCGGTTACAGAGAGCGGTCAGATCGGGCCTGTGGATAGTGGATGTTGTTAGTTGGTGCAGTTGCTTGACCGGATGATGTACGTCTGGCTAGCTCTGCCGTATGTTTCCTGGGGTTAGACACTTAGGCTAAGAGGGAATTCTGAGACAGAGTAAATAGAGCATTTGTTTACTGCAGTCTCGCAAGTGGAACCACGTTTCGCGAGAGTTTCAGACCACGTTAGACTGGTCTGATCCTTGGTACACGTCTCGCGTTGCGAGTTCTAGCCTTTCCTTCGAGATTACTTTTACGTCTGCGAGTATCTAGTTTCCCGAGGTATCGATGGATAGTGGTTTGTAAGGAAGCCTTGGCTGCTTCGTATGTAGAGTAAAATAGAGGAATGTTCTTCGCGTATCGGTTGAATCTTGCGAGTCCAGGGGATGGTGGATCGCGTTTCGTGCACGTGTGAAAGAATCTCGTGTGGTGTTGGAGGGCGTTGATCTCGGGCGGTCACCGCGTGCAAAAAGGCGTCGAATGTCTTCGCTCGTGAATAGGTACACGCTTCTTATGTAAGCTTGACTTCGATGGATACAAGCAGGCACGAGAGAGTTACTCTGTAATATCCTCCGTCGTTCGCTCTGCAGGGTGGCGCAAATATTGGCTAGTCTGGATGAAAACAGGAACGGCTGATTAGGCAGGGGTCACGTTAATGTACCAGGTGGTATTTTAGGATCACGCCAGTTTTCCAAAGACCTTGACTTCGCTAAGACTCCCAACAATTTTCCTACTAAATGTCACGAGCATCTTCTTGTTTTCACTATCCAACGGAACTTCGTTCTTCGCTTGGTGCCAACATCTTGAAACAGATACCTTTTACCTAGAACATTCATCTCTTTCCAGCAATTACGCATACGAGGTTTCTAGATTTATTATACTTTGAATCGATTCACGTGCACGTGGATGCTTTACGTTGAGTCATCTTTGGTTCTATAGGAATCCTTTTTTCGTTGACAAATGACGTCAGGGATGATTCGAAACGAAACAACCAACTGGTATAGTAGCATACCAACCTATCGATATTTCGTTGAATGCTCTTTCGTGAACCGTTAATGAATTTAATCTCTATTGACCGAATGCCAATAATTTCACGGTTCCCTGTAACCTGGCCGCGTTCTTCTGCGGCAGGTCTCTTGAAGATCCAAGCTTCAACGTCGGATCTTGTTCTTGTCATAATCGGTTCATCGGTTCACCTAGAAGTGGGCTCCTTTCTATCATTTGATCTTTGCTCCGAGACTGTACTCGGGACTTGGTGAACGACTCGAACCTCGTATCGCAGACAGGTTGTCTGACTCAGCTGTTTGGAACTCGCGAAAGGCCAGATATATCGGTCACTCGAGACAATCGTCTTGTATTTGAAAATGCCTAGTCTTGCGTCTTTCATCGGCTTGCTATCGTTGCAATCGATAATCCTTTGGGGTTTGCTCGAACACTTAGAGAGAATGCTTCGGGTATCGGTGTGCTTTCCCTTGAATTGCTTCTGTTTAAACGCCTACGCTCGTAACACATCGTTCCACGTTTCATCGCTGTGTAATGAAATATTCTCTTTATCGAGGAGTCTCTCTTCTAACAATTTGCTACGTGTATTGGATGCTATTCCCATCCGGTTTGAGGAAGAGCAGGATTTTCGAGCCTCGACGTGTGCGTCGTTCTTCCACGCTACGCGGCTCCCTGGCATCCTGCGCGGGTCTATCTTCCCTGGCAGCAACAATGTTCCTTAAAACGAATTGTTTTTCAAATATAGCGTTTTCTATTGTTCATAATCTAATTAGAAAGTTTCTCATGAAAGAGTTGTTTTTATTTCCATGCTCGTTAAAACTTCGCCTCGCGGTGCAGCTGTGAATACAGCCTAACAGTGACACTATTTATTCATGATCTGTATTGAGTTGTGTCTAGGGTAGCTGTGTCGCGCGATGTGAATAAAAATTGGTAGTGTCGGGCTTGATGAAGAACTTCTTCGACTATTTAGTCTTAATATTTTAACAGGCTGTTATGTTGATATTCCAATGTTCTAATATTTTAATAAATATTAGTTTCCTTTTTCAATTTTGACATGTAAAATCTGGACTGTAAAATTTCTGGGGATTTGATTTGATGAAAATATTAGGTTAATGAGTAGTATCAGATTTTTATAGTAGATTATGCTCTCTCGTGTTTCGATACAAAGTAGTATTTTTAACGAATTAAATTTTGTAATACGTTATTTAGAGTTATACAAAGATTCTTAATACATTGGCCAACACGCAGCGAATAAAACGTTCCAACTATAAACCATAACATATTTTTTGAATTTCTGTAAAATATACCTGAACTGTATTCACCAGTTTCAGAACAGGCTTCGATTGCTTTCACCGTGAAAACAGAAATTGATGACACATGTGTGGCACTGTTTCTGAATAGAAATCGGTACGTCACACATGTGACGCTGCTAGCGAATGTGTTAAGGTAATAAAAAGTTATAGGTCAAAATTTAATAAAGCCTTTTTTTAATTTTAAGGAAATGACTGGTAGTTTATGCAAAAAGTATGGATATTCCTTTCCGTCGATCGAATATGCGAACGAGGCAGCGTTACTGATCAGGAAGGTATGAAAATGAAGAGGTCTATGAGAATAAATAGCTCTTCGGCTGTGAATCAATCGGAGTATCGAATATGATCAAATTGGATCGATAATTTCTAATTTTCGTGCATAAAATATATCCTTTTATGCTGTAATTTAATATAACAAGAACGTATGAACATGGACATGTTACTGACCATTTAAAAAAGAAAAAATATATGAAAATAGAATACAACTTCGAGTCATTGTTCAGAGTAGATGTTTAGATATTATTTATCAATCATGTTTGTGATATTTATCAATCATCAAAATAGAGTATCGATTTGGATAGTAAAAAATTAAGCATTTTTCTTTATGAACCACGTGTATGTTATTGATATATATATATATCAGGTATAGTTGGATGGTTGTTCACGTGGGTATTAAACTCACTGAACTGATCGTGGCACGAAATTTAATCGTGTTAGTTGGTTCGATCGTGTATATTTAATTCAGTTTGAACTTTAAACCGAGTATGCGTTCGACAAGATTGTGGGGAGGATTTTTATCAGCTATCGAAGTTTTACTTAGATTTTCTAATTGCTTCGACTAACTTACGTACCCCGCGTACTTTTTGTGTCTATCCCATCATACTTTCCTTAATATACTTTTCTTTAAGTTTTTTTAATTGATTTATCTCGGCCATTTTAATTAATTTTATAGAGGCGAAGAGGAAAGTTACGACTCATGTGTCCTATTAATTAATAGATCACTGAATGCACATTTTGTTACGTGGCAGGTGTGTACAAGTGTAACAGATTTGCGTCATAATTTGATTATTCAATTATTTCTGTAAAACCAATACCAGGAAGAATCGGGATTAAAAATAAAATTTTATTTTTAATTTTTCCTTTTTTCAAATTTAAATGTTGTTTGCATTTTGTAACCAGTTTTTTTAATTATAGGAAACTATCTCACGAAGAAGCGAGTTTTAGTATTTGTATCGAGTTTCGGTTGTTTCTGTGTTTCTAACTTCGACGAGTTGCTATTGTTCCTTATTTTATATAGTAATTAATATTATCTCGCTTTTACGCGAGAAGCGAGTAACTGGAAAATTTATACGTTCCTCTGAACTTAGGTTCAGTGTTATTGAAACCAGTTACGACTATTGGTTCTAGTACGTATGCCCAGAAATGTATTTTGTCGGTATAAATAATTGCCATTAATTTGCATATATTTCGCGAGAGAAATTCAATTAAATTCGAACGAAATATTACATCATTTTATTATTTCAATTTCTGTTTCTACCGGAATTAATGCTTTATTAATAAACTTCTTATGTATTATTTACACGAACGAGGGTTTTAACAATTTTAAAACGTAGAAAATTGTTTTTTCGAAAAATTTATTTTTTCTAAATATATTTTTATTACATGAGTCAGCGTAATTTTAACTTATGTAACTAAAAATATTTTATATAGGTATTGTTTCAAAGGATAAGAGGCTTTATAAATTTATATATTATTAGATTTTTTAAATTTATTTGTTTAATTATTTGCGTATTCAATCATCTGAGGATTGCTAAATAATATTTAGTCGAATATTATTTCCAACATATTTATTGATAAATGATAATAAATAAACAATGAATCTACTAATCACGAGATATTAGTGTAAATTTTATTCCGCATTATTTTTGCTGTATAAAATTGTAAATTTACTATTACTTTTTCTCCATAAAATCACTAAATTGGTAAATATAAAATTCTAATATTATAAAATTCTTTAATATAAAATACAAATTATAGGATCAATATAAAATTATAAAATTATGAAATTAAAAACAAATAACAGAGTATTGTATTTTGTTTAAAAAAATGCGAACTCGATTTATCAACATGAAGCTGTCATGGCTACCTTGATTATAGTAAACTTCTTTTGGAATGCAGTCGGTTATTTGACGAAGCTTGTAATTCAGAAGTTCGCCTTCTCTATTCTTTTCTCATTGAGTATGCTAGTCGCGGTAAAATTTGCCTTGGCCGGGGTTTGGCGCGATTCTGTCTTGAAAATTCCGTGAATACTTTGGTAATAAGGTTTTAGTTTCATCCCGGAAATTCCGTACATAGTCTAGCTAGTTTTAAAAGCGCAAGTGTAGTTTGTACATACCTGTTCCAATACACGTACACCACTTCTAGTGCTATCACATGGGTGCTGTAAAACAAAGTGGCTGTGTACAGTGGGATGTTCGAGAAGCAGTAAAATTGATGACGCAGCTAGAACAACTTTCGTGAAAAAATATGTTTTCCTGTACGCCAGTAAACAAGGATTTTTATATATACGTCATGCTTTTTTTTAAAAAATTATTATTTGTAAAAAATTATTCAGAATATTAAATATAAATACAACTTTCGTGAAACGCATTTGTTTTAAAAGTCAAATACTTATTTTGGGGAAAGGGTATTTACTGGTCTAACTTATACTCGAAATTCGTAGATTTTTAATAAAAATTTCTTAAAATGCAAAATTATTATATTGGAGATTTTTTCCACGTTAATCGTTTAGTTATTTGGGGGAATTTTTCACGATAATTGTATATTTATTAAAATACAAAATTACAAATGAATAATAGAAATTAGATCAGGCTCAGTCTTTTGAAATAAGTGGAAAAGATTTTGAGAATTTCAGTCGTAGGAAGATTCATATCAGTAGTCCCTCTCAGAAGATATAAAACTTTCAACGTAAATCAAAATTATTTTCTATGGCATCATTTTTCACCATATGAAATTACACAAAACTAAATATCTTTCAATCACGAATAATACTTTTCTTTACAATTTACTTGCCTGCAGAATTTTCTATTATCTGTAGATTCTGAATTTCCGTGCATCAGTAATCCTTCCAAATAAAAAATATCAATATTTCTAAATAAAAAAAAAAAGAAGGAGAAATATTACAAAGATAGAAAAATTATGGAGCAAGTGTAAATTCTTATTTTTGCATTGTAGTAGCTCCCTGCAATGTGACATTCGTATTTTGCGAACATTTCAACAATAGGGGATACGCAATTGCTGTCGCGCAAATAACGATTCGTATCACTGCGAAAAAGAGGGTATTACACCCACACGCATAAAGTATCCCGTGAATCGATACGTTACATTTCAGCCCGATTACCAACGTTCCAAAAGTATTTTCGTGGAAGTTATCGCGTCATCGATCGATTCTCTTATTAATTTGGCACAGGTTTCGCGCAAGTTCGAGCGCTCAACAAAGTCTAAATTATTGGGGCTACCCCTGATTCCAGTTTTGGTAATACGCGTGTATGTAAAAGCTCTAGCATTGCATGTGTGCGTGGCTCTACGTCTCGTGGTTGGCTCGATAAATTTTACAATAGTGCAACGTATATCTGGCGAGCCTCTGATTTTTTACTTGTTGCGAAATTAATGAGTGGTCGATAGCGATTTGGCACAGTACCGTGTAACTCCTACGTGGATCTCCTGGCTTTCGATCGTAACTTAATGGAAATGAATTTTTTCTTCTATTTTCTTCTATAATTTGTCAGTGATCCTACATTAAGAAATTTTCGATTCTTCAAATTTGCTCAGCTTCCTCATCTCTCGACGTGGATAATTATTGAGATAAGTGTCCATGAATTATTTCTGGCAACGTGCCATTGCTATTCCTGGAATTTAATAAGCATACATTTAAAACACTTCTTTAATTTTGATTTTCTTTCTTTTTTTTTTTTTTTGATAAATTTTGGTCTTTTTATGTGTAATTTCACCATTTGAGATGGAATGAGAAATCTCGCTTGTCGTTGAATTTTCATACTGTACTACATAACGCAGAGTTTCATTCGTTATGTGGCTAAAGTTGTACTTAACATGTTTCAAAGTGCATAAAATTTATATAAATCCTACAATTTGAGTGTAATTTTATTCTGTACGAAATGGATGCACATATAATGGCTAATTGGAATTAAATCTTTTTCTACGATTAAATTTTTCAAAATTAATAGATATATTTTTCTTCATTTTTGTAAATAATTATTTCTTCCTTAACCCTGTCGCGACTATTGGGACAATGTGTCCCAAGACAACTTTTGAAATGTCTCATGGGATAGTTCCCATCAGTGCTCCCAGGCCAGTTGTTTGTCTTCACTCTTGTATCATGGTACATATTTCACGTTAGTAATTTGAGGTTATTAACTTAATCTAGCTTTTTACTTTATATTTGCAAACGTTACAATTCGAATTATTATATTATTGGGTCCATTATTAAAAGAAAATTCGACTTGAAAGGGTTAAATTCTACTGTCCATATTTTAACTCTTCAACGACATCTACCGCGAATACACAATCGTCGCTAATTTGACGTATACAGTTTGCGAAAAAATATTATCCTATGTTTCTTTATTGAAATTAATATGATTATGAAATAACAAATAAATATATCGACAGAAATTTAGTGTAAACAAATAGCTGGTCGAGTCTTCAGAGATATCTCATACACTCAGCGTTAGAGGGTTGAAAAATTCCAAATATTAATTGCCAAACAAAAAACAGATCAGATTCGAAATTATAGTAATAAAAGAAAACCAATTGCGCATAAAATGGACTCGTTAAAAAGTACCTGGCAATACCATAAAATCGAGTAGCCACGGTTTTAGTACCGAGCTATAAGTCGCGATTAAGCGAAATTGCTATGCCGTACATACCACCGTGGTCGAGTCAACTTCATCCGTTAAAGAGGAGCAATGAACGGTACCGATGGACTGGAGTATCCGGGTACCGCGTTTATTCGTACAACGGTACGCGACAGTAGCAAACTCCCTTGCTTCGAACGATCGGCATCTCTCTCGAATCTTCGAATCACCAACGATAACCGCACGTTGATTTTCTCCAGGGAAAAAAAAAAGAAGCAAAGAGGGAAGAAAAAAGAGCGAAGAATAGGGATGCAAAGCAGCAAAGTCTGCACGGTCGTAGGAGACCTGCGCGTTAGCGCATTGATTGAATTTCGTACGGGCAGGCGGTCAGGAGTGGGGGAAGTCACGGGACGAGAGCGGGTCGTGTCGGTAGGAGAGGGGATAGCGCGTAGATTTCTGAGAGTGGGGATGAATCGAGCGGGGATTCGAAGCGACGGGTCGTCGGGTCGACGAAATTGTCGAGTGGGTGGGGGGACGCGGCGAAGCTAACAGCGCGACCCGTCTTACCGAATCTCTTCGCTACCTCTTCCTTTTAAACTTGTCGTTGAAGTTGCGGGATGAAACCTTCCGCTTTCCTTCCACGCTACTTCTCCATTCTCTCCTGTTTTCTTTCCCTTTCACGTGCTCGGTCCACTTGTCGTTTCGTTTCCTCCGTGCACCGCATTCGGCCCACGCGCTTCGTGTCCTGACAGTGTCAATAGAGGAGAAACCTTCGCCCGTGATCAGGCGTTGAAAGTTTCATATGTGATCGCGGGAACTTCAACGTTACGAACGATTTGTGGCGCGCTCGGCGGGAACGATTCGAGGAAATGGAGCGGGGTGGGAGGTGCAGGATTATTACCTGGCTTATCGATGGTAGATGCTATTCCCGCTGTTCATCTCCTTAAGCGTGTAGGGTGTACTGAACCGATGTATTTTATGTTATCGTTATTAGATGCCGGATATGGAGAGTATGTCCCGGATTGGGATTGTTTTCTTCGTGGAGAATAGGCGGATTTGTGAAGAATGTATATTTAATTACGATACAAATAATACTAAATAAACTTTATAATAAAATTTCAATATAAATAATGCAAATACATGTAGTTTAATTTTATGTATGAATTAATATATTATTTTAATACGTACTAAAAAATTAAAAAATTTACTTTCAGAAGAACGAACTTATTTGTTTTAATAGATAGGACCTCTGATTGGATAGTCAGCCACCTTGAAATACCTTATATTTCGAGATTAAACTTCGCATTTATTCACCTTCTCTCATAATAATTAGCAGTGGGGTTCGGTGGTGTTCCGCAAATGATTTATATTTGTTCTTCTTTTCCTGATGGCGGTTTACGATAACAGCCGTGGAAAGGAATTCTTATTCCAACCCAAGTGAGGGAAAAAGCAACGAGAAAAGCTTAACCGCTAAAGAGCATAGCAGACTTAAGGAAAAGTGGTGGTCCCGGCTATTCACCATCTGTCTTGAAATTAGTATCAACGTGGTGGAAAGTAAGAAACGTCGCCGTCGGACGGGGATTTATCATTGTGAAAAACAGTAGACGGCTACATGAGAATGTTATGTAAGAATGTTTTTTTCGTGGCTGGTAAGTCCTCCTTGCTGAAACTTGGGAATTGTCTTGGCAGAACGAGAGCCCATTCTTTCGAGTTAAACGATCTCGTAGGGAAAACAGCTTCAGATGTTACGTTAAACTATTACAGCCAGCATAATGTTCTATGTGTACGTGACTGCCTGTGGTATATAGAACATAGCTAATTTTCCCTTTAATGTAAAACGAGTAAGAAAATGTAGGGTAAAATTAGCTCGGTCTTCTCTTCAGTTTTTGGAGTGAGGTTAAACGCGGTATATGCACGTGCTTTGATTTATTAATATACGTATATTGTTGACTAAGATACTACAGACGCCATAATATTCAATACTTAAATATCTATAGCTAATTTTGAGATGAAATTAAAAAAGGATACAGCTATCCATTTTCTCCACTAACGAGGCTCGTAAAATTATATAGATATCTGCATAAAAATCTC
Organism: Eufriesea mexicana; assembly: GCF_001483705.2. NCBI lineage: Eukaryota > Metazoa > Arthropoda > Insecta > Hymenoptera > Apidae > Eufriesea > Eufriesea mexicana. The sequence goes on along the minus strand of NW_016910703.1, from coordinate 1,648,689 downwards.
CTGGTTGAGTAAATAATTTCGGGACATTTGAAATTTACCCTAGAAAATATCACTAGATCAAAACAATTTGTTCCAGTTACATATTTGAGTGAAATTTTAGTTACATTTATTTACGTATACATAATTGATATGTATAAATATCTGAATAATACAGTCTATGATATTCTGAATTTTCCATAAACGTTATCGATATTTCTACCTTCCAAATTTTCCAGAATTTTTCACCGTATATCTCTTCAAAAATACTCCACCATTAATTGTTTACCACCGCGCAAAATTTATTCTGGAAATTACGCATGTAGCTCATTCCACGCTTTACATACCCTCTGAACAAGTATAGCAGAGTTACATTTAGGCGAGTTTAACGGCATCGGTAAAAACCAGGGGAGAAAGTATCCGCAGAAAACAAGGTAGTTGATTGTTCCAAGTCAAATGCGCATATACCAACGGCGTCCGTGCATTTGCCCGCAATTTCTCGGCCACAGTGGCCTGTAAAAATCAATTAGCAGTCGGGTCTTGCAGTAAACAAGAAGAATGAGACTGCTTAGCCAGGAAATTACGGGTCTGAATACATAATGGGGGCCAGTATTTCTCTCCACCTGAGCTGCTTGTTCGGCCGAATTTTCAAGGGTCCTCGATGTACCCACGTTTCGCGTGCATTCGTGAAAACTCGCTTGTACACGCGCTCACGATCGTTTGTGCACGCTCGCACGTCGCCGATTAATCCGCATTAAACCGAACGCGTATCTTCGACGAGTGGCGCGCTCTGGCGGCGAATTTAAGACTCCTGCGAATCACGTGATCAGCGCCCCCAGGGAATTCGGCGATATTACTAGTTCTTGTGTTTCCTACGGACGAGCATTCAGGCTATGCAGGTTTTGTCATCGGGCCTCTTTGTTTGCGTTCGAGCATGAAAACGCGCTCATTCCACGCTCATCTCTCTCTTTCCTAACCTCCACAGCGTGATACTGTTTTTGATTTAGTACCGCTGCAACGTGTGTACGTGCATATTCTTCCTTCATCGTCATTCCTCGCACCGTTGACAATACCGAATGAGGATTTTTTCTTTCATGGATTTCTGTATTGTGTTTCGCAGCAGGATTTTGTTTTTAGAGGGGCGACCCTCGTTATGTCGATATTCTTCGGATAATATTCGAATTAGAGGCAAGGTGTATGGGTTCTATCGCTGGTTAATTTTAGGTTAATGATTGACTGGAAATTGGGCTACCGATTTCTGGGGAATATTTTACCGCGAAGTAATTAGTGGGGAAAAATATCTGGGGATTAATTTCTTATCGCGTTTGATGGAGATAATTGATATAGATAAATTGGAACTTACGTGAGTAAATAAGGACGGAGTTAAACTTACAATTAGACTTTCCACGTTTAATCTTCTCAGACATGCATATCTGTCAATTATTGTTTTCTTTTTTTTATAATTTATTGCAAGGATCAAACGTAATATTTAGTAATTAGTGGGGAAAAATATCTGGGGATTAATTTCTTATCGCGTTTGATGGAGATAATTGATGTAGATAAATTGGAACTTACGTGAGTAAATAAGGACGGAGTTAGACTTACAATTAGACTTTCCATCTTCTCAGACATGCATATCTGTCAATTATTGTTTTCTTTTTTTTGTAATTTATTTTAAGGATCAAACGTAATATCTGATTAAATTTTTGTAACAAATGAAACTGAATATAGACACTTGATTTTATTAAATATGACGATGTCTTCGTTGATTTGTGGAAATATTTAGAATATTTTTTTAAATGACAAATTGAATCGAGTTTTACATTAAATTATGGAATGTTCGAAAAATTAAAATATTAGGGTGTTTGTTTATCTTTTACGTTATTAAATCTTGGAAATTAACGTTTTATGATACGTTAATTCACGTTTTGATGAAATATGTGTATTTTATTTTACAAATGCAACGCGTATTTTACCTTTATCTTTATAGCAACCGGGTCTTTTAGTTCTCTTTTGATCGCGTCATTAGCAACATCGTTTGACACTTAATTTCCTTATTTGAAAGACATACAGCCTCAAATACTTCAAATGGGTTCGATGCCAAGCAAATGTAGGACAATTTTCTGGTACACGTAGAAGTGTCTTTTTTCTCTAAGAGGGATGTATTTCAACGTTGTAATACCATCCTCAAACATATTTCTCTATCTACTCACACATAATACGATCAGTTAGCGACCTCGCCTGGATCCAGCCCGGATTAAAATTGTTTTTGAATGTACGCCAAGATATTCTTCTAGCGTCGAATATTTTATCATGTCAGATATCGAACATCTATCCGAGGGATTTCATGGTTGGTACGACTTTACGGCTTCTTGTTCATTTATTTCAGACGTCTGCAATAACTCGAGGTTGACTTTTACCCTGGAAGATTAAGACATTTGTTCCGATGCTGAGAACATTAGTATCGTGTCATAATCGTGACTATGACTTATATCTGATTTATAAAATTAAATCAAATAGTATTGTGGAACGTTATAAAGTTCGTAAAAGAATGTACAAATTCCTTTTTCAGAATTGTCTTTAGAAGAATTTGATAACAAAAATATTTGTTCCTTTTCTTTATTTTTGAAATTGGAAATTAATTTAATTTAATTTAAATGCAATAGATTTAAAATTAGGTTTGCGAAATTATTTTGTTGGTGTTGGGAATTGGTTGCAGTTAACCAAAAAGTTCTATAAGTATCGAGGTGCCTGTTGATAATAGAATTCGTGTAAATTGAAACTCCCATGTCTAATTTAGACTGATATAACTCATTGTCAGGTACTTATACTGACGTGTCCTATTAATCACGTCAGTGGAATAGATGGATTTGTTTCGCAGCTTGATACCAATTCATAGTTTAGTAATGAGGTGACGAATATTTCAGAAGCTGATCCGATACACGCTTGTCTGTCACATCATTTATCACATCAAATTATCCTTGCAGGGATTCTCAAAATATAAGATTAATATGACGTATAAAAATGGATGCAATTTTTCATTTTAACAATCGAATCTGTATTAAATTTTAGACGTTATAAATTTTGCAATTTTTAATATTCGAAAGTCATCGCTATTATTAAAATAAATAGAACATTTCAATTTAATTCAAATAATAATTAATATAAACATCTTTTTATGTCTAAAATAATTACATAAAATGTTAAACAAACTCTAAAATAAATAAAATCTTTCCAATATTTAGACGCAAAATTCGTAAGAAGATATTATATATTATTAATATTTTTAAATAAGTCAACATTTTGCAAGTCAGTTGACGTAATTAAATTTATTATAATTAAGGGTACAATATTTGTATACTATATTTTTGTTTACATCTGATAATTTTTGAGATATCAAGGAAAGTATGGTTCTTTCCCCCTGTCTTTGTTTTCACACCCTAGATACGAACGATGCCAAATACAAAAAGCACGTGTGAAATATTTTTTCAAAAACTTCATCGCGAGTTTCATCGAAATCTATTATTAACACTTGGGAAGCCTCGCCTGTCAGTTGGAGCAAACACGCTTCGCCTCCAACTCCGGAAGCACCCCTATACCATCTCTTCAGCCATCTTCTCATCAACGAACAGTACTTATAATCTATATAGTCCGTTGTACAGCGCGAGCAATAAAGAAGAAAGGTTGAAGAACTCGAACGAAACGATACTTCATAGAGCCACAGTCTAAGCGCTGTCTGGGCGCAAGTGCATTAGCTGGTACCACTATTTGTACAATTATTTCGCGTTTCCCTGGTTATCTCGGCGCAGTCGGGCGTCCATCCTTGCACAAAGACGAAGATGGAACGGAAAAGCGAACGCTTTTGAAATAGTGCCAATCCTCTCAGGGGCTGCAGATCGAAGTTACACCCCTGGCTGACTCCTCCGGGCCGGAAAGGCCGCCGTCGGAATAAGAGTTTGAGGAAATGGAAATGCAGACGAACGTACATGCGAGTGCATAGAAAGGGAGTTAAGAAAATGTGCGCCGCTGGGAAGTTTCGGGGTGGGTTACGGGTTGAAACCGTGTGCCGAGGGGTGAGTCGGGAGACAGGGAGGGTATGACTCCTAGACGAAAACGCTTAGCGCATGTTACTCGCTTTATGGCGTGCTGCCTGAACACTCACCCCCGACATCGGCCAGTTGGAGAGCTTACGCAAACGGAAAATACTTCGGAGAGGATCGGAATACGTTTTCGAATATGTATTAGACACATTTGTATCCACGGTGCCAGACCGCTGGGCGTCCCTTGATTTACGTTTAGCACGTTCCGTTTCTTCGCGGCACGTTTCGTTTCTACACACGCTGTTGTCTATGGTAATTGTGTGTTCGGCTTGCTTAGAGGGAGCGTGAGTGTGTAAGACTTTAGTGGGCTGTGGGTTGTAATTGTTGGTTAAAATTGTTAGTGGTGGATGAAATTTTAATAGCAAACAACAAGAACAATTCTTTATGTAATTAGAAAGATTATAAAACACAAATATAACGTTTAAATATAGTTAATTTCTCACAATTACTCTATGACACTACTTCTCACTATTGTAACTCAATTGCAACTAACGTATCCGAAATCACTCTCTTTTTCTTTTTTTTTTTCTTCATACATTACATTGACATACACAATTCACACACACCTCAATCATTACACGCATACTCATTTATCATAATAACCTGAATTCATTACAGATTGGAATCCCATGCATACTTGTTCCACTTATCTCAACACATATATACCTAAAGATCTATGTAACCACTACCACAAAAATGGGCGATAAAATTCATTTGATTGATATCGTGATGGGGTTGAAATAATAATCATGGGGGAATTAAGTGAGAGGGTGATTGGTTATAATATATGAATATATTGCATATGAATGAATGGAGGGAAGGAAAAGGGGGTGAGAAAAATATTGCACTATGATAGTTTGGATATTTATTCTTTTTTTAAATTTATTATGTTGTATAATGTTAATGCACCATTAATTAATGAAGGAATTATGCAGAGGGGTTAGTGGTAACATGTTAACCCTTTGTACTTCGCGAATTTTTCGTTACAGGAAAATAGTAATTCGAACACTTTCTGCCATAAGGTCGACGATATTTCTGAAACGGTAAATAAGAAATCGTATGCAAATTAAGACGTAGAATTATTTTACTTCGATATTCCACGCATCGTTGGGTAATTGTAAATTTGATATATTAATTAACATCCATCTTTAGAATCTGATTAAATGGTGACTGAGAGGCGCCTCTCGAGTGCAAAGGGTTAAATATGAGTAAAAGAAAGGGAAAGGGGTGGAAAAATAAATTGTAAAATGATTGTCTGGATATTTATTCCGATCTTAAATTTATTACATTGTATGGTAGTACTAAATCTTCAAATAATGAGAGATTTCAGTATTGGGATTGTGATTGGTGGTAATTGCGTTAAATGTGACTGATAGGATAGGAAAGGGGTGAGAAAATATATTGTACTGCGGTTATTTGGATATTTACTCTTGTTTTAAATTGTTCATAGCAGTGTACTTTTATTGCATTATTTTGTATGCTATTTATTTTAACTTTTGAGTTTATTTTTTGGAAGAAAATGAAAATTTATTTATACGATAGTGTTAATATATATTTCGTTATGAGTAATATTCAGAAACCAAACAATATTGACTATTTGAAATATTTATTTCGATATTTTTAGGGTGTCGTTACTTCAATAATATAGTTATAAATTTAACGGTAATAATTATTAATTGTAACACATTTTCTGGAGAAAAACGTGGAAATTTAACAGATTTGATATTATTGTAAAATAAATTTACATGGAAAACACTATAATTGTGGTTTCTGATGAGAATAATTAATTATTTTCATAGTCATCATTCTAATTATTTTAATTATTATAAGAATTCTAAATTATTCTTATAATTATATTTATAAATGAACTTACTGCAGTAATTAATTGTAGACTTTATTTTCTTATTCAAGATAATCATTCTTTCTTGTTGTCGCCATGATGGATCGATGTTTTTAAATGTTTCTCCACCTACATTTCTTTATTCGAAGAAAGAGTGCATTTCCGGTGAACTTCTTGATTAATGGTTTAAAAGATCTTTTGTTCTTTCGTCTCAATGCAAGCAGTATTTATTACACATCCCTTAATTGTCGCTTAATGATGCGTTTTAAGCAAACTGAAACTTCACAGGTGTTACCCCTGTGAACAAACATTCTTTCATCTCGAAAGCGAATTACATGGAACAAAAGTAACCTTGATGCGTTTAATTGGCATGCAGTTGACTCTGTTTATTCTTGGTGTTTCATTTTTCCAGCAGAAACTCCAAGGGTGGCTAGTCTCAGCTTCTCGAAACCAAATTTTCCCTCGCGTACGGTTCTAGTCGATTGACATCGGTTCTTCGAACTGGTCGATTTATTTCCAGAGAGATCATGGGAGTGCAGTGACCCCTTTGCCGTAATCAAATTTCTCAGCAAAGTGTAGACATCGTGCTTTGCGAGCACCGCGAAAGAAGGCGTTGCTTGTATCATCCTGTTTTATATTCACGGCCACGCACTGCTTCCTTTCTGGTGCTTAACCCCCTTTCTACTTGCAAAGAACTCCAATCACATGGGAAGACGACGGTCTTGCATGTCGTTATCACAGAGAAATTAGAAAGGAATTAATGGACTTTGGCCGTTCCTCTTTGAGCTAAATTTATTACTTGCTATATGTTATGGGGTGTTTCGTGACGTGGTTTGTATATTTTAGAAGCAGAGTATTGTGCCTGCAGAAAGTAAATGATGTTACTTCTTGCGAGTTAATAGTAGGAAATCAGAGAAATGGGAAATTTTCTTTTCTCTAAAGATCTGTGAGGAATTATTAGAATTATATATTATTATTAATTTTTTATTAGATTCTAAATTTACAAATAAGTTTTTGAATAAGTTATAAGAAATTTTTGGTATAAGTGTATTATTTTTAATAATAATTTATTAAACGTGATGTCATTTTGAAATTTCGTGTAATATACAATATGGGTAACAGCGTAACCATGTATTATCAGATCACAAGATGGACTAACACAAATTACTCTCGGTTTTGTGCTTAATGTGACATGCTACATGTTAGGTAAAATTAATTTTCACTTGATTTTATTAAAACAGACGTGCAAACAGATTTACCTCTACCTTTACATTTCGTGCATCTGTCATTTGTTGTAATTTGGCTTTAGATTTGCTAATTCCAATACAAATGTTGAGCTTGCTGCTGTAAAAGCAGCAAAAATTATACTCTATAAATCGTGGATGATGTTTCTTCTACTCGTTACATTAAAAAATTTTGGGAATGATATTGGAAATAAACCTTTAATATTGAAAAATATTTTTAGATATTTCAAGAAGGCTCTTCTTTTCTTTGATTTTTTAAATATGTCAATATACATTAAAGGAAGAAATTTTCTCATATAATTTAGATTACTTAGGACCTTATTTATTATAAAATAAATTATATAATCTTTCCTATCTATACTTTCAAAATTTCATTGCATTTTCAAAATTGAGAGAATTATAGAAAATTTTGTAAATTTTGTTTAACAAGATAATTACTAATTAATAATGGTAACAGTATTAATTACTAGGATTTGTTTATTTTTAGGATTGTATATATTTTCTAATATTGTTTTTGTCTCCAAATATTATTTCAATATTAAATAAATAATAAATATCAGCATTGCAAGAGAAATAATTAACTCGTTGGGACCCTATATTCATGAAACAAAAACTGCGTTGAAAATTTTATTAAAATTCGTAATACAAAAAGTGCAATAGGTTCAATATCGTTAAAATTTTATTTAAAGCCAATTTTAACCGAAACTGATACAAACATTGTCCATAAAATTCGAAATTAATTACACCAGAGTATCCAGCTTTGAAGCTAAAGCAAATATTTGCATTGTACTTTTAATAAAAATATTCATACACGCACTTTTGCTTCGTTAAAATGCACGGCTACTAAAAATACCATAAACTATACACCAAGAACATAAAAGTTTCGAGTTGGTGCGTGAAAGTTTCTTCTGTTTATTTTCACCAAATTTAGTGGTCACTCGAGTGGATTTAATATTTACCGCGATTTTTGTTTAATTAGGTTTTTCATATCGGTTTATTACCTCGTGTATTTGGGCAAACACAAGTGGAGCATCGCGTAAACGTACTTTGCTTTAAGTAAAATTGATTCACTCGTGCTATATTGTGCACGTGTTATTTAGTCGAACATACAGTTTGTAATAATATAAACTTTTCGAGCTCCAAAAACGCGCTTTATACGATTAATTACGCATTTAGTATAAAATGATTATTCCCTGGTTATGCTAACGTGCAATTGAAAAGATAATAAAGTCAAATTTTTATTTTTTATGTATTTTAATGATATGCCAGGGAAGAGTGAAACGACCTAGAAAACGATTTAGCTCAATGGACAATTAATTCCTCATTTTTACACTTTATAAAGTATTATAGTATAACCTTGTTTTAAAATCTCAAATTCTTTTATTTTTAACGTGTATCAACATATCCAATTTTTTCGAGTATATTAAACTCTATTATACTTTTATTTAATTTTCTTATATTTTCACAGTTTTATAATTTTTTGATACAATTTTACACTCTTATATTTTATTATAATTTTACTGCATTATTCAGTAAAATATTTCGCATAAAATATTGATTTATAAATTGCTGAATAAAACTATTAAATTAAATTAACTAATCATATTATTTTTTAATTATGATGAGATATTTGCAGCATAAAATATTGGAAAGAAATTATTAAAATTATAAGTAATTCGGTGCACCATCTAGACTATTAATTCCCTATCGACTATTATTTTATTTTTCTTTCTTGCTGCATTTAAATATGCATGAAAAAAACAAAACATTAATTTCAGTGATCGTGTAATATGTCACAAATAGATTTCACCAATTATCGAACCGTGACATCTCCGTTTCAGTTATTGCATTTTATCCTACACTCAGTGTTCACATATTCACGAGGATCATTGTGGCTCCGAAGGAATATCGCGTGTACCGTATACTAAAACACGAGATTATTTGAAAAAGTAATTACCTTTGAATGTCGTTTTACTCATGTCGATATACTCGTCGATGCTGCCTTCCTTTAGCAAGAGGAACTGGTTCTCTACATAAGCTTCGAGTTACAATACAGGACATTCTCAAACGCTTCTCGTTCTTTATCTCTCCTTCCTCTCTACGTCTCCTTTGTGTCTTTGGGATGCGTTGTTTTCCAGATTTTTCTGTGTTTCCTGCGCAAGGTACTTTTACATGGGATTATTCCGTTTAACCATTTTATTCCATTCTCTTTGAAATTGCTGAAACATTTTTACTGTAGAAGATACTGGCTAGACGAGGACATTCATGACAACCTGCTTTCTCGATAACGGATCCCACAAATTGCTAAAGAAATTTCATAAAATTCATTCTTTTGTCATTATTAACCTTGGAGTGGTGATGCACGTCAAATTGACACCTAACACTGGTGGTGATGTACGTCAGATTCACTTCGTATCGCTACAGTAGCAGTGACTTGAAGTCAAATTGACTCTCTATCGGTTGTGGTGACGCGAGGTCAAATTGACTCCCTGTCAATAGAGGTGACTTGACGTCAAATTTACTCCGTATCGTCAGTGGTGAGATCTAAGTAGATCTAGTAGCATATTTACAAGATCTAGGTATCTAGGGATACGTCAAATTGACGTCTGTTATTACTGGCTATATGGAGTTAATTTGACTTCATGTCATCACTATTGATATGGAGACAATTCGAGTCACCATTATTGATAGGGAATCAATTTGACGTCCAGTCACCATTAGTACTATGAAAATAGTGGTCACTACTTGAAGGTTTATAACAATTTGTTGCTGTCAAGTTATTTTGAAGGTATTTAGCACGTTAAGTGCCATACTGATCCCCAGGGGCCCGACTGGTCCTCAGGGACCGGCCTAAACTGGAAGCAAAAGGTGCTAACTTTTGGTGTTAAATTTTTCGCCATATTTGGAACTAACGTTTGGGAATTCCTGTTATAACAATTGATACAGTGTCTCCGAGTTTTATAAATACTTTGTCTGTCACCGGTAGCCCAGCTGGTCTTCAGGGACCGGCCCAAACTAGAAGCAAAAGGTGCTAATTTTTGGTGTTAAATTTTTTGCCATATTTGGACTTAACGTTTGGGAATTCCTGTTATAACAATTGGTACAGTCTCTCCGAGTTTTATAAATACTTTACTTGTCGCCGGTAGCCCAGCTGGTCCTCAGGGACCGACCCAAACTAGAAGCAAAAGGTGCTAATTTTTGGTGTTAAATTTTTCGCCATATTTGGACTTAACGTTTGGGAATTCCTGTTATAACAATTGGTACAGTTTCTCCGAGTTTTATAAATACTTTGCTTGTCACCGGTAGCCCACTTGACAGCCGAATCTGGGCCTGAACGGAACGGCAAGCAAAACGGGCTGGGCGCTTCACGTGTTAATATACTATATTTTTATAGATAATATGCCGAATTCAAAGAATATGTACGTGTTTGACTTAAAAGTATATATATACTTTATTGAATGATTACGTGGAAAGAAAGTGAGATGTAGGATCAGAAGAAAGTGAGGCAGTTACATGATTAGCTAGTGACAGGTTGTCAAAGAAAGGTCGCAGGTGGCGATGCGAATGAGAGAAGGTAGCGAAATGTAATCAGTTAGCTGTCAAATATATTATAGCAGAATTTATGGACTGGGATTGAAGGTTATTTTGTAGTTAGCACATTTTCAGCTGTTGACGCGAATTCACGTCATTTATGGTCCTTTTCCTTATCGCTGACATAAATTCACGCCATTTCAAATTCTGTTTCTGGTTGCCGTCGACGTGATTTGAAAGAATAATTTCTTACGCGGTTACTTTGGAATAAACTTCAACATTTTTATCTTTGCTTTAACTTTGAAAATTGCGAGATCTGCATGCCAAAGTTATTTTAATGGAATCTGTATTACCATAAATTCACGTCCGCGTGATTGGGCAAAGGATCGTAAATGACGCGAATTCACCTGGGCTACTATGAAAAAGAAAAAATAATAATTAATTCAATACTAATGGAAATAAATAGAGTGACATATAAAACAATAATATTAACAAAAAGAGACATAGACTATTATTAATAAAAAATAAATATGTCAATAAAAATTGATATAAAGTAATATTTTAACCCTTTGCGTTCGGCGATATTTTGACTAAAGAAGGGTACGAGATGAAAAATTTTTTGCTATAAAACTGATGATATTTTTTGAGCAGTAAATAAGAAATCGTATAATAATTGTCAAGTAGAATTATTTAATCTCGATACCTTGTACACTATTACATTATTTTAAATTTGATATATTAATTAATATCGAGCTTCGAAAATTTATCAAATGAAATGAAGGACGCCTCTCGAGTGCAAAGGGTTAATAAAACGAATATTAATAAAATAAAATAATATTAATAGAAAGTGTATAATCATTTTGTCGCGTTGGTTATATTATTATATTAATATCAATGTTAAAAATATTAGTGTAATAGAAGGTTCTATACTAGCCTAGTAACATAATATAACTAGTAAATAATAAAAATAACTAATAAATAATAAAACTAGTTTAATAGATAGTGTTCTCGAATGTTCCTGATATATAAAATATGGCTTCCATCGTAGCAAGGAATAGCACGTTGGTTACATGATTCATTATAAAAATAATTGAAAAGCGAGTCGAATACGTTCGTATATATTAATATCAATGTTAAAAATATTAGTGTAATAGAAGGTTCTATACTAGCCTAGTAACATAATATAACTAGTAAATAATAAAAATAACTAATAAATAATAAAACTAGTTTAATAGATAGTGTTCTCGAATGTTCCTGATATATAAAATATGGCTTCCATCGTAGCAAGGAATAGCACGTTGGTTACATGATTCATTATAAAAATAATTAAAAAGCGAGTCGAATACGTTCGTATATATTAATATCAATGTTAAAAATATTGGTCCAATAGAAGGTACTATACTAGCCTAGTAAAATAATGCAACTAGTAAATAATAAAAATAACTAATAAATAATAAAACTGTAATAGAAAGTGCTTTCGAATGTTCCTGATATACAAAATACGGCTTCCATCGTAGCAAGGAATAGCACAAGGTTTAGGTATTTACATCTCAGTCGTAGATGGATTAATTCCTCTCTGTACTTCCATGTTTCTCCACATTTGCCTTGGCAACCACGAATTTCCAGGATCATCATAATTGCAACAGTTACGTCGCTTTGCCACATTACGTATGATAAAATGTCGGTCAAAGGTAAAATGTACATCATAGACGCAGTTTCTTTGAAACTACACTTACCCCCGGTGTCAAGTATTAATCATGCTCCCAGCATCTGGCAGAGCCATCCTCTTTGTGCCGTTTTCATTCATACTCACACGAGCTTCAAATCTTTCTTTTCCCCCGCTTGACACCCGCTTCACCTCTTTCCGCGAGATCTCCGCGTACGTGCACGCGCGCGGAATATTAGAAGTTGCCTTGCGCCACCTGGTGCTCACTTTATTAACGCTAAGTTGGAACTTATGGGCGCAGAGAACGAGACAGACCACGGCCAGATAAAACCGCGAATGCGTCCTTCGGCTGATTCAATTTCGCCACAGAAACTCCGTACACCCTGCAGAAGACCAGTTTTACACTTCAAAGGACCCAAACCACGAGATCCCTTCTTTTCCTTCCGAGTGGTCCGAAAAGTCCTTCCTCGCGTCTAAAAGTTCCCGTCTGCCAGCAGACCAGGTTAGTTCAAGTCTCTGTGCGCGAGAAACACGTTTGCTCAGTGTCCCAAGGAACGATGTAAGTGAATTACCTGATGATCAAGCCGGACAGCGTCTGATCGCGTGACGGAAAATCGTACAAGGCAGAAAATGACGTAGCCCGTGCTTCACGCGAGAAGGTGGTCAGACAGGTGGTCACTGGAAGAGGAAAGCCAGGGTTCTTGATGCAATGTGAAGTCCGTCATGAACCACCCTGCGACCAGGGATCCGCTTGGCTCCAGGTCGCCGGGATGCTGCTACCACTCGTGGAACCCGCAGGTCTATCCACCGTGCAGGGTGTGTCAGAGGCCTGTCCTCACGCTGCAGCAGTGCACCGTGCGGCACGCTGCGCCCTATGTGCGTCCGTCTTATCCTGAACCGGGCCAGCCAGAGGAACGTCCGCGTCGTCAGAGGTCTGCTGAGACGCCGTCGCCACGCAGACACTTCGATATCATAGATAGGAGACCACCGTCTAACCCGTATTACCACACGCATCCACCGCCGAGCTCGTCATCCGGCCATCATCTCAGCAAGTCGGTCAGCGCGGCTAGGCTTGGTTCGCCTGGTGGTTCCCTTGGTCAGCGCTCGCCGGGTACACGCGCTCAGAAACCACCGGCACTCGAGACCCCGCACAGATGGATCGGAGAAGAGACCAAGAGATCGTTGCCTTCGCATGTTTATAAATACTACCTTGCACACACCAAGGAATACCGTCGTCAGAATTTCAAGGTAATCTTTTGGGAGGTTAAGCAGGCTAATTACGCACATCGGGGTAATGTTTATTTGGAGTAGTCGATTTGTTGCTTTGGGGATATGAGGTATGTCGGTGATTCATTTTGACTAAAATATTTGTACGATTTAGTTGATTCGTCGAGTGAGTGCAGGATATTAGGGGTATACGAAATGGAGGGTGAAGAAGACTGATGGAGTTATTGTGTCAGGTTGATGTCGATACATGGAAATTTTGTTTCTCAAGTAGTATACTCGATGAAGATTCTACCACTATCTGGATCGATGTTTAGAATTTTATAATGATTTTTGAAATACATATTTTTGCGATAATTATTAATACTTGGATCAAACATTTATTGAAAACTAATCATTTTCAACTTGTTTTGTCGAAATAAGACATTTGCGTAATAATTTTCTGAATCAAATGTGCCGCAAGAAATAGCAATCCTTTTATTTTTATTCATGGAAACAGAACATTTGAATATTAATTTTTTAATTTAGTACTTTTTATAAAATACCAATTCTTACATTTTTTCACTCAAATGAAATATTTGTACTATAATTCTTGCATCAAATGGCTCTAAAAAGGATAACAATCTTTTACTTAGAATAGTTTACTTAGAATAGTCGATTTGTTGCTTTGGGAATATGAGGTGTCTGGGTGATTCGTTTTGACTAAAATATTTGTACGATTTGGTTGATTAGTCGAGGGAATTGGATGTTTCAGTGCAGGATATTAGGACTATACAAAATGGAGGGTGAAGAAGACTGATGGAGTTATTGTGTCAAGTTGATGTCGATACATGGAAATTTTATTTTTGAAATTGTATACTCGATGAAGATTCTGTATATCAGGATCGATGTTTAGAATTTTATATATCCTTTGCAAATAATTTTTAAAATACATATTTTTGCGATAATTATTAATACTTGAGTCAAGCATTTATTGAAAAATAATAATTCTCAAATTCTTTCGTCGAAGTATCATAAGACATTTGCGTAATAATTCTTGAATCAAATTCTTTTATTTTTATTTATATAAACCAAACATTTGAATATTAATTTTTCAATAATATACTTTCTATAAAATACCAATTCTTCAATTTTTTCACTAAAACGAAATATTTGTACTATAATTCTTGCATGAAATGTCTCTGAAAGGGATAACAATAAATAAATTTTGATTCGCGTGGAAAATATTTTCATTTGGCAACTCTGGCGCAGCAATATTTATCAATATTTCTGCGAATTTATCCACTACCGTGTGCTTCGATTACATCGCAAATTGGTTAAAATGAATGGAAGGTAACACCTTGTGAAAGGTGTTAGTCTAAATTAATTTATCCTAACCTGGGACAGAATTATTGCGCAACATTTACATGCATACGTAATTTATGATTAAGAGTATGGTGCAACCGTGCTATCGTATGGCCATTATACATGGTTGCATGTAATAAACATATTTCACGATAGCTTATGTGTAGAAGGTCGAAGGATCATGGAATAAAGCACACAGGAAGATACACATGCATCATTGGTGAAAATAAAAGTGCGCGAGGCTGCAGTTAGCCTGGTAAAAGGCGTATGGCAATAAGGTGGCATATTTAGGTATTTCATGCGAGGAATTTTAACGTGTCCCACTATACGACGACAGGGATTGCTTGTACGAATGTATGCATATGTATCGCTGGAATAAAAAATGTAACAGAGTTGGAGATTTTGTAAAATAACTACGCGTGCCACACGTAAGCTTGATATAATGTTATTTCCAGAATATTGCGATAAATAATTTTCTACGGTACTTCATACCTGTTTTATACGAGTGCTTTCATGTTTTAAGTATCTACGTTTATATTATTCGGTTGGAACGCTTTTCGAAATTTTGGTGTCGCGAAAATTATGAGAGAGAAGTGATTTATTTAATTCTATTAAACTATATTTTATATTATGAAATTTATTTATGAAATTTTCCTTTTTTCTTTTCGTGAAAATTATGCGGGAGAAATAAATTATTTAATTGTATAATGTTATTTTTCATATCTTAGAATTTTCTTATTATCTTATCTTTTATACTTGAAGTATTTTTTTTATGAAAATTGAGTTTAATTTATGTTGTTATTTTTCGTATTATGAATTTTCCTCATTATCTTGGTTTATTATTATTTTATTATACTCTTGGAGATATTGTAATATGAGGTCACCATATAAATAATGCTACTTTTTACATTTTTATTTGCATTTTGAAATGCGGAATTATTTATTTGAAAATTGAAGGTATTTGTTTGATTAACTCATATTGATGTTATATCTGGAGATGTTAATGTAACAGATTAACAGATTGATATGTTTTATGTTAAATTAACTTCTTAAGCCAGAAAAAATTTTTTCGTGCAACTGTGAGTTTCAGTTTTCGAGGAATTTGTTATAGTACCGACAACTACTGTTTCGAACGCAAGTAGCTCTTTCAAGAATTCCAAACTTCTCACGTTAATTCGGTGAACTGCCAAACTTTTTCAGAAATTCCAACGTCGAAGTCACCTATTCTCTCTCAAACTTTTGCATTTCATTAGCTTTGCGAAGACCGGAAAAAGAGGGAAGACAATTTATGCGTCATTGTTTCGCTTCGGTAGATTTGCATATTTGCGTTTAATGAAATGCGCACGAATATTATAAAATTCATTACATGAATAAAATGAACGAAAATAAAAATGATATTAATATTATTAAAACTTGTATATATGTTTATTAATATTATCATTTTTATCAAAATAAATAAAATTGCTTGTGATTTAGCGCGTGTTAGAATTTTTGGTATAAAATCAGATAGAATATATATAAATATACTTTTTGGGGTTAGTGGTTTTTCATAGTCTGACAAAAGTAAAATTTCATTTTGTGAAATTAGGCTAGAGCAGTTGAAAAATGTATTGAGTTGATATTAATTAATAGTGGGAATATTGTATAAATAATACTTTATCACTGTTTTATTTGCGAGACTTTAGTGCAGGTATAAAGTGAGAGGGATAACTGTTTAGTATAGTTTTATAGCACTGTGACTAAATTTAAAGCTTTACGACTTGACATAAAGTTGTCATTTACTGGCAAGTCGTAAATGGGAACTATTTTTTCACTGTGCATTTGTAAAAAAAATCATACGTTTGAAGAAATTTCAGAGAACTGCTTAAAGTTTCTTTTATCTCTTTATTTTTCATTTTAAAGTCACCAAATTCGTACGCGAAAAATTCCCCATTTATTCGAAAATAATGATAAAATTTTGATGTATATTTTCCAATAAACCTACCTCCAAAATTACTTTTTCAAAATTTTTAGTAGCTTTGGAGGACAAAATCTAATAAATATTAAACAAAAGTGAACAACGTGCCTTTATTTTACCTGATATTTGAAAATAAACTGTGAAATTAATTTTATCGATCAAACTAAATTTATATTTCGTGATTACTTATTTCGTTGAAAATGTGTCACTCCTCTAGCTTAATAAAACCCATTTATATTATAAACTACGAATATGAATTTCTCTCAGATTGTAGAGGATAAAAATGAACTTTTTATTCGAGCACAAATTTTATCGATGGTTTCCACGTGACATATAACACCACAATTTGATTCCAAGGAAATATCATTTTGCTTTATACAGAATCACGTGTGTTCTGTGATATGAATAAGAGAAAAAGCCTTTTTATATCTATAGGTGGATCTATCAAAATATATACCTACATGTTGCCTTATACATAGGAGTATTTGATATTGGAAAAGTGGTTTATGCGGATGTGTCGCTAGCTGAAAATAAAATAGAATAGAAATACAGGTTCTATTTTGACTAAACTTTTTTGATAGCAAATAATAGGAATACCGCTATACGTGGAATAACACGATAAAAATGTATGGTTACATCGAGGAACATTTGGTTGTTACATTTTCTTTCCCCGTTTTATTCGATTTTGCTAAATTGTAGGCAAGTTAATTCGAAAAATCGGATAAGAGGATTAATTGACATCGGCCAAGAGCTTAATAACGCGTGTGTTTTGATTCCGATAAATTAATCCGCCTGATGGCTTTAGCTATAAAAACGTAATTTGCATTGCATCTCCAAGAATGCACGCTGCAGCTGCGATTGATTGCCGATAATTGACGCTAGATGGCAGCGTTTGCTTTCCTTTGTCTCTCTTCGCTTATGATCAGTATACAGGGACGACATTCGTGTGGCCATTATGTTTCGTTCTTCTTTTGTTCTTCAAAATTGGAAATATCTGTATATGAATTTTTCATTTTTGATGTATCACATGCAAATGATTTTCACGTGACAATTACGCTTTATTTTCGTTTCATTTTTTAAATTTGGAGTGCTTACATGTCGATCTTTATTTATAATCAGAAACAATTTGTATATGACAACTGTTTCATTTTTATTTTATTTTTTAAAATTTAGTATGCTCGTGTATGAATTAGTCTTTCTCATACTAGGATAAACGTGAATAACATTCTGGGTTAGTAATGATATATAAAAGTATTTTCTGAAGATATATTTTTAAGATGTATTCTATTAATAAAATTATACGGTTATAAGGGGTGTCCTATTAAGAAAATATTATGGATATTGTTGTACTAAGAAGTATATCCGATTAAATTTGCTATAATCCAAGGATATTTTTTCCTAGCTGGGATACTGGCGAGTTTTAAGGCAATTTTTATCCTCTTTAAACAGGTCTATGTATTTTCTTTTACCCACGCATGCAGTCCACTCAGAGACGAGTTCACTGACCTATGACATGTAGGTTTTCTCAGGTCATTCGAGCTTATTTTAAACTATGCAAGAGTTACCTTCGCTGGACGACAAAAGGATTCTCCTTAATATTTAAATCTGTCGCTATGGCTGCGAATAGTCGAATTTATAATTAGCCAATTGCCAAGTACCAAAAATATAATGAACAAATATCGATGTCTCAAATACGTGGTCTTTTGTCCCATTAGTGAAGATGAGTTTCACGATGAATTTCAAGATGAATTATTTTAAATAACGTCGAATAACCTCAAACGTTTCGTACGTGTTGCGTAATAGGCGGCAGGTTAATGAACTCGTTTCATGGCATCTCGAGATGTCTCGAGACAATAGTTGGATGCACGTCTAATTAAAATGAGATACACGGTTTCATTTAGAAAAGACAAACCACCTTTCAACCTTCAAAACGCCTCGAGACAAAGACAACCCCCTTTGCAAACATTCTCTTTGAAACAGAGCAAATTCCTTTTAATTCATCTTCTGATTACAAGTGAACTACATTTATGATTTAAATAGTACTCTATTAACCATTTTCTCGTGGTAGAATTGGTCATTAAGGTACTACCACCGTGGGGTACAGTCGCGTCATGAATCTATACTAAGCTTCAAACACAATTAATTCAAATTCATATACAATTAATGTGGGATTGGAATAAGTACGGCCCTGGATGAATGGCAAGTGTGTCTGGACTCAGAACGAAAGGGACCGCGCACAAGAGGATGGATTTCAATGAATGTTTAGGTTAGAGTGAAAAATTAGATATGCGTGCAGAGTGTGTGAAGGGACCGCGCCCTCCGAGGTTGCGTAGGAAAGAAGTATGATTGTTCCATCCCGGAGAGCGAGTTTATAACATAATTTTATTCTAGGGCTTGCACTTGTGCCAGACCTAACGGTTTATTTTATATTTTATAATGCGACTGCAATTCCGGAGGTTCGATATGCCTCAACGCCGTTCTAGCGAATTAAGCTTATAAAGGTAAAGCAAAATTAGGAATTTTACTGGTACCAGACGCGACAGATGGGACCCACTTGTGACAGACCCAACAAGCGACGGACGGACGGCACTTATAAATCACGTCATTGACCATCAGAAATCGGCTCCTTGACAGTTTCCTACTCCTTAGCCAAAGGTCCTTATGTCACACCCTCTGTCCAATTAAAACTCTTTACCTTTCCACCACCAACGTCTATTTTACCCAATCAGAACTAAACTAGAGAAAACACCGGACCGAACACGACGAGACAGGACATAGAGCAAAATCGAGAAGTCAGTTCGTCTTCGGCACCGATCCTTAAAACATCTTAATTACACATACAAACGCGTGTTCGAAACGGTACTCCGTTAACGTCTACGTTATAACTATTCTACACTTTTCTCTAAATAAACACTCTCTTTTGACCACACACATTCGGGATCCTTATTATTACAACTAGTCACGCAATATTAATTTGGCGCGTGATAAGCGTTCTTGGAAATCGAAGAGATTCGATACCGTAGGACGCTACAATGATTGTAAAGGAAAGCCTGGGTATGGAAAAGGACAGAGTGAATGCTGAAATAAGGGTGCCTGGGCGCGGGCGGCCGCAGTCCTTCACGGTCCTCAAGATAGGGTCTAATAAGTAAAAATCGAGCGTACCCGTAGCGGGTCTCCAGTTTCGTAACCAATAAGTATAAGTTTATTGAATTTTAAGAAGCAGTAAAACAACGTTACTTTAGCCAATCCACCCACCCCGATCCTACATTAATTATAGACCAGAATATTCAAATTTCAATTGGAAAGAACATGTAATTGAATTCGTAGCATATTAATTACAGTTTCTGATTATTGTTTTATGTATTAATTGAAGAATACCATCATCTTTCATCAAGTTGGGTGATTATGGTTGCTTCTGGAATATCGCGAGCACTAGACGGACGTTGAGTAATTATAGTCATATTTAGTATACAACGAACACCCGACGTTGGCTATAGATTGTCATTTTTAATAGACAAGGTGTAATATACAACATTGGCTAACTGGGTTAATATACAGTGAACACTTTATATTGGATGATAATGTATAGTGACTTTTAGTATTATACACCGAATACTCGGTATTGGGTGACAGTAGATAGTCATCTTTAGCACACACGGAACACTTGACATTGGGTGACAATAGATAGTGATCTTTATCATACAGCGAGCGCTCAATATTGGATGACTATAGTCACCTGTGATATACAGAGACTCCTTAACGTTGGATGACTATAGTCACTCATAGCAGAAAGCGAGCACTCAACATTGATTAACCGTACTCAGCTTTAATATTCACCTTCCACACCAGGTGACTACAGTGACCTTCAGAAACGGAAGAATTAATCTTCAAGCATACGTACAGTGAAGAGCAAAACTGACTATACTATGATAATATTTGAACAGCAATATCTTTGCGAGGAGAAACTATACGATAATATTTGTGGTGCCAATATGAAGACCAAAGCCTGTACTTTCATACCTCTAGATTTAATTTCTACTTAGATGTTCTTATAGTCGAAAATAAAGGCAGGTTTTCATTTAAAAAATTGTGAAAATTCAAACGCTGATAGTTTCCTTAAAAATCTTTTTTTCGGGTTCAAATTATGACTAATCGAATCACTCGAGTTTCTACAAACACCATAAAGCTTATGTGAGATTTTTCGTTGTCAATAAACGGGACTATTTTATCGAACTTCGATCCTGTTTGTCAAAATTCCAAAAACTGAATAGCATTTTACTTGAATTTATTGACAATCACTGGTGTCGTAATAAATATAATTAATCCGGTGAATATCCTATCATATGAACATTTTCAATTACTATAATATCAGTATTGTACTACTCGTTCAAAATGTAATCATTTGAAAATGAAAAATTGCCCATTAACTTTTATAAAATTTCTTAAAACTGATCACTATAGTGGTTCAAATTTCTGATAATTTGTACCCCGGAAAAAATTTTTTAATGAAACTATTGGAACATATACATGAATTTTCACTACTTACGAGGTAAATATCTGCCTTTGTTTTGTAGTGTGAAAACATCTGAGTAGAAATTAAATCTAGAGATGTGAAAGTACAGGCTTTGTCCTTCATATTGACTCGATAATTGTTGCAAGATTTTTCCTCGCAAAGTTACATTTCTTCAAATATTAACACAGTATAGATTCAAGTTTGTTTTTCACTGTATACTCCTGACATTCTATCAAAACATTTTACCAATTCTTTCCAATCTTTCATTTTCACTGGTAATCGCGCCAGATCGATTTCTCAATTAAATATAATTAACTCTGCTATAACACGTTAGATAGGCTCCTAGAAAATTCCGTGTTGTGTGAAACCGTGTTGTATGAGACCCAGAGCCGGTACAAAAAGGGAGGTTATATTTTGAAAACTTGCTAAAAACAAATTTTTTTTAATTCTGCATAAACAATTTGATTTTTATTAACCCTTTGCATTCGGCGATTTTTTCGTTACAGGAAAATAGTAATTCGAAGATTTTCTACCATAAGGTCGACGATATTTTTAAAACGGTAAATAAGAAATCGTATGCAATTTAAAACGTAGAATTATTTTATTTCGATATTCCACGCATCGTTGGGTAATTATAAATTTTTAAATGGGGACTGAGAGGCGCCTCTCGAGTGCAAATGCTTAAAAATATAAACGTAAGTACAACTCAGAACCAAAAAAAAACAAAAATATTATTTTAATTTAACGCAACTTTAATTTAATAAATTTCTTCGTTGTCACTGCTCATGTAGAAGTACAGTGTTGTACAAAGATTTTGCAATTTTCTTATCGTGTTATAGTGAAACCGTGTTGTAGTTTTATATACTCATTCGGGAGTGTATAAAAATCATGAATGTATAACTTGAGGAATTGGTATCAATGTAGATAAACTTGTTACTATACTTTAGCTACAATGTGTTATAGGATGCTGTGTCGTAGGAGGTCTTCCGCAATTTATGAATCGTGTTATGAAACCGTGTTGTAGAAGGATTACCTGTACAATTCGTTGACTAAATCGACGAATGATCTCTCTCGTTTAAAAAGCATCCCAATAATAAATACAGTTTCGTTAGGATATCTCTCGGCGTGAAAACAAAAGTGAGTTCGCCGGCCAATGAGAAATCCTCATCGGGATAAACGTGGAATAACGCAACATTATCTCACACTTTCCTCTTTCGCATCCCGTTAATCCTTTGAAAATAAAATCCCAATAATTTCCGGGGCGCTTCTTTTTCCGCGTTCAAGTGACAGCCTGAAACCGGGTCAGTTGAGCCCCGATTTGCGCGCGCGCGCGTCGCGCTCAGAGCTTTAAAAAACAACCCTCCTCGCCTGTATCGCGTTATTATTCGCGTTTCGCTTACTTTCGCGGAACTCGATTACATTTGCGCCGCGATAACGAGGGTATCGTTGGAAAAAGAAGGCGAATCGGGCGGAATTTTCCGGGATCGATTAGTCCTAGTTGAATTATTCGCGCCGTTTCATCGGACGCGCGCGCGAAAATGCGAAACTAATTACGCGTGCAGCGACAACTGGCGGCCGGGCGCGTTATGAATGCAGGTAAGTAATTACTCGCGCGGGTAAAAATTAATTAAGGGTCACGCGAGGCGCGACGGTCCGGCGAGCTGGGTCGCGCCTCGCCTTCATTGCGAATGTAAATGCAAAATGTCCGAGCCGGAGGCCGGGATACGAATTCCGATTCGAATCAATATTGACGCACGACGCTTTTGCGTGAAACGTAAATTGGCCATAATGTTCTTCCTACGCGCGAAATGCCGCTTTCGATCATTGGTTCGCGAATATCTGGTAATATGGGAATTACTATAGGGAGTTGGTACAGAGTGGTCCCGCCAGGGGGCTGAGAGACAGTGGTATAACAAAAGCATAGTAGAGAGAACGATGGATTTGTGCGAATGTATTATACCATCTGTCGATCAGTCTTTGATCCAGTGCAGTGATTCCCAACCTGTGGTACGTGTATCTCTGATCGTATCTTGGCGTAACGACAGATAAATCGAGTTCTGTGGAAGTTGGGAGTCACGATAGTTTATTGTGCTACAAACGAATTTTTGTTGCTGTAAAAAATTTTTCGTACATCTCGAGGGTAAATTTTCGCGATAACGAATATGTTAATTAGATTATATTGTAATATTTTTATCTGTATATATAAATATAGTTGGTTAAATAGTGATATATATAAGACTAAAAAAGGCAACACGAAGCGTTTCTCCACAACTTTCTTTGCGATTTCTTTCAACTTTTTGCTTTGAAATTTCACGCAACACTATCCGAATAATATTATCTCGCGCTGTTCCTAATTATTCTTAAAAATTTTCACCATTCTGATTTTCGATAATATTGCGGACCCAATAGCCGGGTCCTACTGGGTCTGTTCCCTCACTTTCTTTTTTACCGCCCTTTTCCATTTAGGGTCCTTAAGGCAACACGAAGCGATACTCTCCAACATCCTTTGCGATTCCTCTCAAATTTTCGCTTTGAAATTTCACGCAACACACTCCGAATAGCATCATCCCGCACTTTCCCTGATTATTCTTAAAAATTTCCACCATTCTGATTTCCAAAAATATTGCAGACCTGTCTGGTTTCCACCCTGTCCACTCACATTCTCTTTTACCACCCTTTTCTATTTACACCCTTAAGCTCACCATGCTACGATACGGAAAAATTAATCTGTAGTATAAAAATTGTTTTGGTAATGTTATTAATATTTTCAACCAATGTTGTATTCGTAAGATATTACAATTGCTCTGTTTCAACGAGCAATTGATCATTGCTCATTGCCATAATCGTGGCATATTTTCTGTGATTAAGAAGCAACGTGTGTATGTTTTGGCATGTAACGAGTCATGCCTATCGAGAATTCTGTCACACTCTGTGTCAAGTATTATAAAGAGTAACACGTGTACAGGTTAAAAGTAAATCGTGCAAAAATCCGTTCGTGATATTAAAAATTTATAGACAGTTATTACACACTTGCGTTACTCAGGATCCTACAGTATTCAGTCAAAAATGTTACATAAATAAAACAGTAAAATTACGAATTTTTGTTGTCAATTTTACGCTTACGAGGTATGACATTTATGAGGTCAGCAGACTTACTGGGATTGAACTGAAGGAACGAGACCTGACACTTCTAACCAATTTACAATGGCGTTTGAGAATATGAACCTGTCATATAATGACTAGTCAGACCAGTGTTCCTTTCATGTGCAAACTCCTCGACTCGGCGTAGTATAATGTTCTCGTTTGATGTTTTCATAGCGGCTCCACCTTGTGTTCTTTAACAAGTGGATCACATTGCCTGTGTAGTTAGTATATGGAGTTCACGATGGATATTTCTTGAAGAAGTGCGTAACGAGTCGCCTACGCGCGTCGAGGACACTTGGGGTGCACGCTCCTTTTACCCTGACACTTGCCTGTTCTGAAGGGATCGCATGGAAAGTTGATTAGTCAGCTACTCTAACACCTTGCGTGGAATAATCCAAATCATCATTCGCTGTCAATATATTCCGCGAACGTGACAAGCTGATCTTAGGTTAGGTACAAACGTAGGTCTGATTAATCACAGTGTTCATCCGCTTTCTCTAGCATTTTTCAAACTTTCTTCTCTGATGATCTAGGTATGTTGCATCCTAAATCAATCGAATTTCTTCAGTTGTCAAGAACGCATCACTCGCCAATTTAATATTCCGTGATTAGTTTATATTTTGCGGATGGGAGAGATAGATGAGAACTAAGAGGAACGGTAGCACTTGTCTTAATTTTGTAGGAAGGCTTTTAATAACTAGTCGCTTTGCTCCTTGGTAACTGTTTTAGTCTTTCAGTACACTGTTCAGCTAGTGTCCCAAAAATGCATCCCTCGTTGTTTTATAGAGCGTGTTCCCTCTCTGTCACCTCGTCTTCACGTGTCTGTAGCCTGTTCGGCTGAGCTCCGGTCCAGACGCCATCTTGGCGTCTAAGCTTCCCCATCTGGGGCTGTTGTCTTTGGATCTAGGCGATGTCTTCCTAGAACTCCAATGAAGGGCTTTCTCCCACCGGATGATAATGGGCAGTGGTGACAGTTGCCCACAATCTTTTACGCTATTTTTGTGGCCGGTGACTATAGTCACCCGTTGTGTGTAGATGGCGTCTTATGGCCGCTCACTATAGTTACCCCTCGTGTGTAGATGGCGTCTTATGGCCGCTCACTATAGTTACCCCTCGTGTGTAGATGGCGTCTTGTAGCTGGTGATTATAGTTACCCGTCGTGTGTTAATGGCGTCTCGTGGCCGGTGACTATAGTCACTCGTCGTGTGTAAATGGCGTCTCGTGGCCAATGACTATAATTACCTTTCGCGTGTAGATGGCGTCTCGTGGCCGGTGACTATATTCACCCGTCACGCGTAAATGGCGTCTCGTGGCCGGTGACTATAGTCACCCGTCGTGTGTAAATGGCGTCTCGTGGCCGGTGACTATAGTGCCCCTCGTGGCCGATGACTATAATTACCTTTCGCGTGTAGATGGCGTCTCGTGGCCAGTGACTATAGTCACCCGTCGTGTGTAAATGGCGTCTCGTGGCCGGTGACTATGGTTACCCCTCGTGACCGATGACTATAATTACCTCTCGTGTGTAGATGGCGTCTCGTGGCCGGTGACTATAGTTACGCCTCGTTGCCGATGACTATAATTACCTCTCGTGTCTAGACGGCGTCTCGTGGCCGGTGACTATAGTTACGCCTCGTTGCCGATGACTATAATTACCTCTCGTGTGTAGATGGCGTCTCGTGGCCGGTGACTATATTCACCCGTCGTGTCTAAATGGCGTCTCGTGGCTGGTGACTATAGTCACCCATAATAGCGAAAGTGTTAATACCCTTTCATTCTTGTGTGTTTACTCGTTGGTAGTTGGATCCAGCACAATCCCACGACAGGTAACGTAGCTACGATAATCGCGTGACAATTAGTATAGAAATTGTTCAGTTTCATACAAAGCAAAATTGGGAAAAAGCGTGCAGTTCCCAGCAATGGCGGAGCTAATATTGCATCTATTATTAAGACATTACTGTAATCGAGGAAACTCAACGCGGGGTTTGCCAGATCGATTATAATATATTCGAAACCACTTAGCCGGTTATTTGGTCAGATTTATTATTATTCGATAACCAGTTACTGGTATTCGATAACCGTTTAATCACTTTTCTTATACGTTCTACGAAAAAGGGTAATTTTTCAAAATATGTATATTCTTAAATTTCGTATTGTCCGATTTAGTCGATGTAATAATTCACGAACAAATAAATGTTGGAATATCGTTTGATCGGCAAATATGCGGATTAAAGGATGTTGTTTAATTCCAATGTATTAATTCCAATATCGCCAGTGTCAGTTGCAACGGCGAAAAATAAAAATAACTATGTCTCTATACGAGATACTATTCGTAGAGTAGGTATACCGCAAGAGAAGTGACACGTATTTAGAATTTGAGAATTTTATTTTTAATTTTTTTAGGTTTTTTTAGGTTTTGGGATATATATATTCTTGTTTGTTGGAATATCGTTTGATCGGCAAATATGCGGATTAAAGGATGTTGTTTAATTCCAATGTATTAATTCCAATATCGCCAGTGTCAGTTGCAACGGCGAAAAATAAAAATAACTATGTCTCTATACGAGATACTATTCGTAGAGTAGGTATACCGCAAGAGAAGTGACACGTATTTAGAATTTGAGAATTTTATTTTTAATTTTTTTAGGTTTTTTTAGGTTTTGGGGTATATATATTCTTGTTATCTTATGCTAGGTGGTTTGGAAGGGGTTGTATCGTGGAGTTTGGAGGTTTAGTCATCGGGTGGTGATTCGTGTTGGCTGTTGTCACAGGGTTGCGTCTTGGAATTCGGAACTGTAGTCATCTGGTGATTCATGTTGGAATTTTTAGTTTTCCTTACTTATCGTGGACTGTCGTCACAGCAGCTAGATAGTCCCAAGGGTTCCTTCACACTAACTCTTACAATTCCTACATAAACGTAATTTACGCGAACTTATTATTATTTATTTTTATATATTACAAGATTATTTATATTATTCATTTTCTTGCTTGTACTATCAATATTTTAGTTTAGGTTAATTGGTTCATGCCTAGTACAGACACAATCGAAAGGTTATGATAAAATCTAATTATTTAACATGCCCAAACTGAGGTAGAAAAATTCAGCATCTATACAAAACGGAACGTTATTCCGTTTTTATTTTGACGAATATAAAGGTAAAAATTTCATCCGGCAGGCAGTCGTTTAAATTTTCGTTGCACATGTTCTGTTTGTATTTATTGAACTCGAACGAACCCCAACCGGTTGAAAAATATTGCCTCTTCTCGATTGTGCTACTTTGTTAGACCAGCCGGTAAAACGGGGAATTTTTGAATTTCATTTTTTCGGTAAACGAAGAACCGTATGGAGAAACACAAGCTTATATTTTCGAGCTGCTTTTTCACGTGAGGCTAGGTTATAACCGGTCCTTCTGGTTGCATCGCTTGTCGCGATATAACGCGTGATACGGCATAATGCGAACCGACCAGTGGTTTTTCTCTTTAACCCTGCAACTACGAAAGGCGCGTATGCAGATGCGCCCTTAAAAAATCCGCGTATTTGCAACGGCTGTGTGTATAAACTCGGTAAATTTTCTTATTATACTCTCATGATTTTTGAAGCGGCAACCAACGTTTCGCGGATATAGCATGTCAGAAGAGACGAATCGTAGCGGGAAATGCGTTGTGTACAAAAAACATAGCATCTACTGGAAAATTTAATACTTTCGACGAATATTAAAAATTAAATTGCCAACGTCGTGTTGCCTACGCGTGTACATTTACTGAAAAAAGGTCGAGCGAAGAAGTAATGGTTTGCGAATTTTTGATATCCTTTATCCCCTGCGATGCATACATTATAATTATAAACAGGCATTTCGAATACGACATATGGGAGAAATTTATTATTTATTGATGCATAATCGATGCTGTCTTTTCATGCTGTTTTTAATCTTAATATACTTGTATTAGAAAATAAGGAATATACGAAAGTTTGCAAATTATTACTGCGTTTCCTCATTTTTCCTAGTAAATGTATGCAATTGTTCTCTGTACTAATCACCAGTTTGAAATTAATCGAAATTTTTTGCCAGAAGCTGTATAATACAGTGTAATTCTGAATAGAGAGCTTTTTGGGAAGTATTTTGGATTTAAATAAAAAATGAATAAAGTGTATATAACAAGTAGATTTTTGGGTCGTATTTAAAGGGACTAGGAAGGAAAAGAATTTCATGAATATTTTTGTGTTATGGGAACATATATATTAATCAAAAGCGCAGGGAAGAAATGGGGCACCAGAAAAATATGTTTTTCTTAAATAAGTAACATTTATTAACATCTGAATATCAGAAAGAACCTTTTGACGTTATTCAGCTGCAAATCTGTAACTATTAGGTCATGGCATAAATAATACTACTTACCAATAAATAAATATTATATGTATAATTACAAAGAAGTAATAAATAATACGCTTTTTTAGTATGTATACTAGATAAAAATATACTTAATCATTCAGTTAAATAATTATGGATCTATCTTCTTTAATTTTCCACAATCATTTGTCGTTTTTGTATTAAATTTTCCATTCTTCTTTTTCTTTTATAATATGGCTATTGGAACTAATGCTACTTAACTCTTAAACTCAGTTCTCATGAAAATTGCATTACTCGTGGAATGACCTAATATATAAGCGGAATAGAAATTGGCAACTTTCATAAAGAAGCATAAAACCAGCGTAAGGCTTCTGAAATAGCATAATACAAAATTTAGAAAGAATAACTGAGAAAAAATTCGAGAACTTCAATTAATTGATCTTCGAAATTAATTATTTTCTCCCTCATATAATTAGAGCTTGTCAAACTTTAATTTCATCGAAAAATAATAAAACGCCATCAGTTTATTTTGAAGATATTATATCACATTCAATCCCATCTCTATTTGGTAAAAAATAAAAATAAAAAAATTCAGATAAATCGTAGAATTTAATTTTGAAATTATTATGTTTGTATAAAGAGCCGTGCGTACAAGCTGCTTCTCCACAGAAGCTATATTAATTGTTGGTCGTTTAGGAATTTCATAACGAAATGTCGGTAAATGTGCCTTAAAATATATTTCTCCGTTTCCCTTCGCTTCACCATGGGAGGCCAAAGTGCGCGACGGTCCTTAAAATTAATTGAATCCATTTTATTCGGTAATAAGCCGCAAACGACATTAATCATCCTCTCTATCTACAATATAAACTTTCTGCAATTAAATCTTGTTATTATAATTATAAATTCTCGTAAATAATAAAAATATTATAATGAATTATTTAGGCGATTTTCTTCGAAATATAATACTTAACGCGGTTTAACACCTATAATGTATAATTTTGGTTCGTTTAATGCATTAAGAAGTTTTAATGTCCCCAAAGTTTCAGAGCCTTAGATTTAGAGGTTCATTCAGTATGATTCAACAAGAATGTTATCTTAACCCAACGGTAAGGGTATATATACGCCGAGTACTTGTAGGTCGGTTTATGCTAAAGACGACTGTTTAACTATGATGAATCTTGTCTGTTATTACTGCGTATTCTTTCATGGAACTTTCGTCCTTGGGGTTTGATATTCCGTTCATTGTAATTTTGCAATCTCTGTTTGAACGTCTTGTTAGTGGTGGATGAAATATCAATAACGATAAGAACAATTCTGTATTTAATTACAGAAATGATCAAATACAAATGTTAAGTATAAATCTAATTAATTTCTCGCAATCACACGGTCACACCTATTTTCACTATTACGACCCAATTACAACTGACCTAAATCCAATCTCTCTGGTTTGTTCTTTCTACTTTAAAATAACTAAAATGAATAATAAAATAACTGAAATAACTTTAAAACAACTCTACTTTGGAATAATAGACGTAGTTAGTGCTATTATCTTTTATTATTTAATTTATATTTAATATATAAATATAATTCACATATATGTACATACATATTCTTAATTCAATTTGCAGTTATATATACATATACATTATATAATATTTTCTGTTCTACAGATGTAAGACGATATTATGTGTGATAATATCGTGTATATGTTAGTGGTGGATAAAATATCAATAACGATAAGAACAATTCTGTATTTAATTACAGAAATGATCAAATACAAATGTTAAGTATAAATCTAATTAATTTCTCGCAATCACACGGTCACACCTATTTTCACTATTACGACTCAATTACAACTGACCTATGCCCAATCTCTCTGGTTTGTTCTTTCTACTTTCATACATTACATGAACATACACAATTCACGCTACACCTCGATCATTACACGCATACTGATTTACTACAATAACCTGAATCCATTAGATATTGGCATCTCATGCATACTTGTACCACTCATCCCTTTCTCACAGACATCGCTCCTTTATTATATCAACACGTATATATTCAAAATTCGATGTAACCATTACCACACATCTAACGAATTGAAAAATATTTTAATAACGACATCGTTCAACTAGCAATCTTTGTGCACAGAAGTATTTTAAAATGTCATTCTTATCTTCCGAAACCTTTGTATTATATTTCAATCGCTCTTCACTTGGTCGCTGCTAAAATGCAAAAATATAATGACCAATTTTATAAATTCATGTTCACATCTTAGAGAGATCTGTACTTTCGCGTATAGTTCAGTTTGGCATTCATGTATTGTGGTATCGCAGGATGAGTGGTCGAGCATGTTATCTAGAGTGCGTGCGAAAGGACGAATGAACGTGCGCTAGGATCGTGTGGACGGGATGTTTATGAATGTATTGGATGAATGTGAAGAGTGTCTTTAGGAATGCGTTTGAGTGTTTGGGCTACGTGACCCGCTGAGGGTAAGATTGTAAGGAGTGCGTGGAAAAGTGTGATTGGGAAAGAGAGAATAGGTATGAAAGAGGATAAAATGTATGGTTTTAAATAGGGATGCAAGGGCGTGAGTAGGCAGGAGGTAGTATGTCGTAGTACGGTGTAGTATGTTAGAGTTCGTAATAGAATTATTAGAGGGAGAGTTGTGAAGAATTGTGATGTTAGTTGTATTCGTGTTGTTAGTTGTAATTGTATTGTTAGTTATAATCGTGTTATTAATTGTAATCGTAAAAGTTTAGTTGATAGATATCTATATTCGTAGTCTTCACCGTCACCGCACATTGTATATTATATTTTATGTCTAATAAATAGTTTTATATTATTTAACAACCACCCTATCACTACAGTATATTCACGAGACACGTCTATTAGGATAAGAAACGATCTCCTTATTCTTGTAACATCGATTTGAAATTCAACTTTCCTTGCTATGAGCAATTACTGTTACCACGCGTGAGGTATCAGACGTGTTTTTATATTGAGGGCTCCGTTTGTTTGCGATGTAGTGTGTTACGGTTCCTATGATGACCTGGTGTTCCTATGGGGTTGGCTCGTTGGTATCCCCATGGTCGTTGCTATTGATAGGGTAGAAGGTAGAAGGACGACAGGAAGAGGAAGAGATGCGCGCTTCGTCCCGGGCCTGCTAGTGGACTCATCGGTAAGGCTTTCTTCTAGCAGGCCCTGCCTTAGACCTGGAATACTTAAATGGCATAGGAACTTCTATTCAAGGGAGGTCGAGGCTTCACCGAGGACTTGCGAGAAAGTCCTCGAACCTCCTTTCAGTAGGAATCCATCTATTGGCGCGGGCGAGAACTTTTATAACACGTCTCTTGGCTATTCAGCGTGGACGAAATTAAGATTTAAAAGAGCACTGTCTCATTGTCCCCTAATATTCCTAAATTCCAACTCGAAAATGGTCCGTCTTTACTGATCGCGCTGCTTGGGACTCGAACGGTTAAGTCCCCAAACGGAATCATTTGCTTCGCGGCTAATAAAGAAAGAGTAAAAGATGGAGGCCTCGTGGTAAACTCGGATCACGCAAATCGAATTAACGCGTGAATTATTTCCATTTATTTATCGTAACAGAAATAAACGTGCTGGTAATGGTCAAAAAAATATAAATATAGTCACAATAATTACCTATATAAATTATTCTTATTAATATATATATATATAGATATAGACACAAATAAATAAATATAGGCACAATAATTATATTGTATTCTATTAAATTATTCATCTATTAATAAATCGATGTGAACATAAATATATATTCATATATGTATTCATAAAATCAATAATCTTATATAATAGATAATACATAATTATATATTAATATTTTAATTTTATTATAATAAATTTATTATATATTAATTATTAAAGCAATAATTAATTTTTATTGCAACAATTATTAAACATTAATTGATTTAATTAAATATCAAGGTAGTAATTTTCATTTTATAAAAATTAAAAAAAAATGAAAATTACTACCTTGATAATTATTAATATATATTAAAAAATTAATTAGTATATAATAATTTTATTTATTTTATTTAATTTTTATAGCTTATTAATTAAGATTGTGTATTAAAAAATTTATTTTATATAGTTTTGATATAAAAAATTTATTTTATATAGTTTTGATATTGATATAGTTTGAATATGGTAAATTTTGCTTTCCCCTTGAATTCGTGGCGAAGCAGAGCACATTGTCGTGTTCGCAATATGTCGCGAATAGGTTATGTGCCAGTCGAAACGACATAACGCCGTATCTGAGGTAGTTTCGCGTAACGAATATCAAAACGTGGCACAGCACTGTCCTTGAATATCAAATAGTTCTTAAGTCCCTTCGGACGAGCGGGTTTGGTCGTGTCGTATTCGTTATCCGGCTTTCTGCTCCGCGAAATTAGCTTCGTTCGAAATATTGGATCCCTTTGTGAACTTCTGATAGCTTTCCCTGGATTCGAGAGCATTAAAACGAGGATGGTTTTAGAAGATCGCATTGTTTATGCGCGTTGCCGTATTATTCGTGCTGGCATTTCTTTGGAATGTATTAACGTGGGATGGAAATACACTTTTCTTCATATAATGACCTGTGGATTTGGGTTAATCGTAATGGCTGGAGTATGGTAAAGTAATATTGTTGGAGATAGCAATGTTTTCTACATTATCGGCAGATCGATCGGGCGGATCGATCCAGAGGGCGACACTTGACTTGTAGGGTTAATATTCGTACACCAGCCTCTTATTTTGTTTAATTCTGATACAGTGGTATTAGATAACTAGATAGTAGACAAGATATTGTAAATATTATAAAATACGGAGATAGTATATAAAATATTCCAAATAATGTAAAATACAAAGATTGTAGATAAAATATTGTAAATATTGTAAAATAAGTGTACTTGCTTATGCGTGTTGTAATTATGTTAAACGGAGATCATCGATTAATAATATTTATGATATATATATATATGAGACATGTGTGAAATTAATTAATTTGTAATTAATTTTAGTATATTGAATTCCTTTTAGTACCTTTATTAATTTCAATTATGCGTCGAATTTCATATAAATTGGATGGTCGCATTTTTTAATTTCATGGTGTATTTCCTCATTTCGAGAATTTTAGAATATATGCTCTTAGAGATGGGAAAAAGTAAAAAAATTCGTTTCCTGGAGCTAAATTATTGACCTTTCAATAAGATTTTTATTGTTCAGAAAACGTGGAACCTCCAATCGTTTTAATTAACAAGATTCCGATATTTCTATTTTAATTAACGAAATTCTATTGAAATTCGATGGTACGTACCCTAATAGCGGGATAAAGTGGAGCTATATGTGTTTCTAAGAGTTTCTAACGTTACATGAATTTTATACTCGTGTTTCGGTGCTAGGTATATCCGTACTTTAAAGATTGATAGGTTCTTTACCGTTAAACTTTGTTCTTTGAAACAACGTGTTAGTTTTATGATTCTCTCACCGTTGAGTTTTAGGTTGTAATGGAATTTAAAGCATCACGCGATGACGGTATGTGTTTCCAGCCGATTTAAGCTCCAAGCAGGGAGTACTCGTTGTTTTGTACATGTTCACGGGTGCTTTTGCGACCAGGCAGTTTAACATCGAGTTTCTTTTGGGAAAAGAAGTACTGATATACGTAGTTGTTATGCAGGTAAATACGAGGTTCTGAGTTTTGAAAATATCGGTCGGCAGGTTTTCAGGTTTTAAGGTCGACGGATTTTCAGATTTTTAGATTTCTAAATTTTTAATTTCCGGATTAAACAATTTTCCTATTGTTCGATTTTCAGAATTTTAGATTTGTTGATTCTTGGATTCTTAGATTTTCAGATTCCTAGATCCTTAGATTTTTAGATTTATAGATTTTGAGAATTTCAAATTTCTAGATTCTTAGATTCTTAGAGTTTCGGATTATTAGATTTCCAAATTTGTAGATTTTCAGAATTTCAGATTTCTAGATTCTTGGATTCTTGGATTCCTGGATTCTTGGATTCCTGGATTCCTGGATTCCTGGATTCTTGGATGCCTGGATTCTTGGATTCTTGGATTCCTGGATTCTTGGATGCCTGGATTCTTGGATGCTTGGATTCTTGGAAGCTTGGATTCTTGGATGCCTGGATTCCTGGATTCTTGGATTCCTGGATTCTTGGATTCCTGGATTCTTGGATTCCTGGATTCTTGGATTCTTGGATTCTTGGATTCTTGGATTCTTGGATTCTTGGATTCTTGGATTCCTGGATTCCTGGATTCTTGGATTCTTCGATTTTCGAATTTGTAGATTCTGAGATTCTTAAATTTTCAGATTTTTGGATTTTCAGAATTTCAGATTTGTAGACTCTTGGATTCTTAGATTTCCGAATTCGTAGATTTTTAGATTCTTAAATTTTCCAATTATTAGATTTCCAAATTTTTTAATTCTGAGACTTTCAGTCTTTTTAATTAACAAATTCTCTGATTATTATATACTTTTGTTTTATTTACTACATTATAATTATATTATTCTTACATTTTTCACTAATTACGCAAATTTTCTTTCATTCGTTGCAGTTTGCTAATGCGAGCTATATTAATACTACAAAAATATGAGTTTGTTAGCATTTTAATTAGTGTTGTTTGATGAATATTTACATACATGTTCGTTTATTTGCATAGAAATGGTGGAACAGCAGAGTAACCTTAGCAATTACAGTAGATTCATTTGGACGATATTATATCATTTCATGAATCGTAGCAACTTATAGGAATAAATTTATGATGGGAATCAGTGCAGAAACGTTCATACAAGCGCATTCGAGAATAAAATAAGAATGAGGAAGGAGAAAATTCGTACAGAAGTGCAAGAAAAGGCGAGTGTATAAATATAAAGCGTGGGACAAGTTTTCACGAAGCAGTAAAGTTTATTGTTGGACTTGTTTTTCGTGGTTACTGTAACGAATGACGGAGTAATCATTAATTTTATTCGTTTGTTTCTAAGTTCTGCAAGAAACCAGTTCGTGGTCAGAGAAATTTCTCTTAAGATGGAACTTCTTTACAGTAACTTTATTATATTTTAATATCGTACTTCAAAAATTATACAGCAGTATCGAAGTATCATATAATATTCTATTTTATACTTTTATAAATTTAATTACACCTATTTTAAGTACCTCTTCCTTTTTATGTTTCAGGTAAGTGTCTTCAGTGACTGTTACTCTATTGTACTCCTCGTTCGGTAATTAAAGGCTCCCAGGAAGGGTAAGTCTTTTCGTCTTTGGTGGCAATTTTTATTGCAGATTTATTCAAAATAAAATTTTATTTTGAAAAGAGTATATCACACAGAAGCACTTTATTTAAAGATAGTATACTTTCGTATAATAATACAAATCCAAGGTAGTATAATTTATTTTTCTGTTATAAAGATTACAGAAACTGTATATTTATATAATTTTATACATAGAAATTTTTCGAACATTTTATTAACCATTAAGTTAGGCATTTTATTAAATAATTGCAGCATGTGTATATGCAATTTTTATAAATAATAACAAAGTAAATTCTTCGTATTAAACGAAAAGACAGAAACGAAGAAAAGTCCAATGTACCAAGTACTGCATTCTATCACTTCTATTTACATTCGTATTAAATTTACAGTAAATTTCAAGTAAATGCACTCTGTGTTCGCATTTATTCAAGCTTAGAGACCATATGTGTACTTACTTCCTGGAGGATGTGGGAAACTCGAGAGTAGGAAGATAAAACAACAGCGTACTATAAATATCTAGAAAAATTTGGTGGAAGAATAGAAAGTTGTGAAAAAGTTTTAGCAAAAGTTGGCGAAAGTGTAACGTGTTACTAAGAGCATGCCAGCAATGACATGGTGCCAGTGATATCGCTATGGCACCATGGCTAAAAATTTAAAATGTAATACGGAAGATTTATATTGATAAAAATCAAGGAACGTAGATAGATCGAAAATTTGTCTGTATAAAGTTCCCCATATTTTCCATATTTTGGAAATATTGAAATATTTCGCTGTAATTTGAATTACTATGGTTGCTATTAATTTCCTAATAATTTACTAATAATTCCACTCAAAGCGAACGCGAACGAGATCCTAAAAATTTAATCGCAGGTTTTTTTAATCCCTTATACCTTCCTCTGCAAATCCTCGTTTCTTTTCCATCATTTACATGCATTAACATATTATTATCATTTATTCGCAGCAACTGTAGAACATTTCCATACCTTGCATTTAATTTCGTCTGTCTTACTCTAACATTAGCATTTGAATCGAGAAATCATAGATAAAATCAATTAGCATAATCAGACTTGAAAATTAGAATATTAAAAAGGAATCGTGCCGTGCTGGAAATTATTAATCACCGAAAAATTTCAGCAAAGAAAAAACCTCTTTTTCCAGTGAAAAAAATGAAAAGAAAAATTTGGTTCGAAAGTCTCGTGTATCGCTGTTGATTTGCAACGTTAGGTGTGTCGAATAAATATCGATTATACTCGACTACGCACACCACTTCGAGCCAACGTTCACGTAGACACTCGTGTTAGCGAGCTACAGTAATCGTAATCACACGATTAACACCTATGCCAGACGCATTGATTTTTGGCAACGAGCTGCATATGCATGAGCTACAAATCTTTTAATACGTGTACCGTTCAAATTTTCGACGTTTTCGCCGATATGACAAACGAGTTATCAATTGCACAAGCGTAACACCGTATCGCGATTATTCTTTTCGAGTCTCTGCCAGCGTTGGTTTCGGTTTTCACGGTTATCGAATAGAGGAACAATTTTCACAGGCCACTATCCGCTGCGTGGAACCTAACTCAAACCATCGCATACCGTAGTTTTGTCTAAATTGAAACTGCAATTCGCGAAAGAAGTCTTGCTGGATGTCGCAGATCGAAAGAGTTTTCAAAATTGGAATCACCTGACGCGACGGTCTATCGCGGTCTCTGGTTCTCTATCTCCAAAGTTTCGTCGGGATTTGAGGTTGCAGTTGTTGGCGACTCAATCACTGAAGTTTTTAACGCTTTTAGATTACGGCTCACCGCGAGATTGGTAAACAAATAGGGAACTGAAACTGGAGAAAATAGTCGTTGAAAATTTATATAAAGTACTGTGGAAGATTTACATGGATACAATTTACATTTTTAATAATTTTCAATTATTTAGTTATTTAGTTGTTGCAAAAGTTAGTTAAATTTGGAAATTTCATGTAATAATTGGCGCTGGTAGCACGGTTTTAAAATGCTAATATTATTGTTATATTATAGAATAAATACTGTTATTAACTCATGTTTTATGTTGTTCTAAGTCTCTAAATAATAGCAGTTGTTATGGTCTTGTCCAACAGGGTTTACGAATAATTATTATACAATCTTTCAAATAAGAATTCCATCATTTTTATGTGAAAATAAATAAGTATTAAGTGTTAATTAAAAATACATGAAAAATGGACTTTTAGAGAGTAAAGATAATAAAATTGTTATACCTTTGTCTACTCACTGTAGGTCTAATTAGTCTAACTGTAGTAGAAGCGAAAGTGTCCTTTGAAAGGATGAGGTCTGTGTAGATACATGGGTGTCAAAATCATTTGTTCCAGACATTTTATTTTCATGATTTCTGAAAATATACAACTGATTTGGGTTAAAATTATACCAATTTTTGTTCATATGGGGTCACAATTACGTATGCTCTTTTATTTTCATTATATCATGTTAATTAATATCAATTGCATTATATTTAGATTATATTTGCATTATAGACTGGCAGGTCTAATGCCAATGTTCATTTAGAAAGGTTTATAAAGAGCAAAAAGGATGATAAATTAGAGAGTATATTTCCTAAACATTAACAATAAGTACTAGTAATAGCGTGCAATGAGCAACAGTACTGTGCATTCCTCAGAAGGTCACAATTACACTTTTCTTTTTATTATATCATTAACTAATAGCAATTGAATTATATTTAGATTACATTTACATTACAGACCGATAGGTCTAGTGCCAATATACCTTTGAAAAAGTTTATAAAGAGCAAAAAGGATGATAAATTAGAGAGTATATTTCCTAAACATTAACAATAAGTACTAGTAATAGCGTGCAATGAGCAACAGTACTGTGCATGCCTCAGAAGGTCACAATTACACTTTTGTTTTTATTATATCATTAATTAATAGCAATTGAATTATATTTAAATTACATTCACATTACAGACCAGTAGGTCTAGTGCCAATATACTTTTAAAATGGTCTATAAGTAGTAAAAAGGATGATAAATTAGAGAGCATATTTCCTAAACATTAACAATGAGTACTAGTAATAGTGTATAATGAGCAACAGTACTGTGCATGCCTCAGAAGGTCACAATTACTCTTTTGTTTTTATTATATCATTAATTAATAGCAATTGAATTATATTTAGTATATATTTACATTACAAACCGATAGGTCTAGTGCCAATATACTTTTAAAATGGTCTATAAGTAGTAAAAAGGATGATAAATTAGAGAGCATATTTCCTGAACATTAACAATGAGTACTAGTAATAGTGTATAATGAGCAACAGTACTGTGCATGCCTCAGAAGGTCACAATTACTCTTTTGTTTTTATTATATCATTAATTAATAGCAATTGAATTATATTTAGTATATATTTACATTACAAACCGATAGGTCTAGTGCCAATATACTTTTAAAATGGTCTATAAGTAGTAAAAAGGATGATAAATTAGAGAGCATATTTCCTAAACATTAACAATGAGTACTAGTAATAGTGTATAATGATCAACAGTACTGTGCATGCCTCAGAAGGTCACAATTACTCTTTTGTTTTCATTATATCATTAATTAATGTCAGTTGCATTATACTTGGGCTATATTTGCATTACAAATCGGTAGTTCTAATGTCAGTGTACATTTGAAAAGGTTTATAGAGAGCAAAAAGGATAGTAAATTAGAGAGCATATTTCCTAGACATTAACAATGAGTACTAGTAATAGTGTGCAATGAGCAACAGTACCGTGCATGCCTCAGAAGAAGTCTGACGGCAGGAACTAAAGTCTAAATCGTCAGAGTAGAAAGTAGACGTGCCACTTAACACACTTTTTGTGTTCTAGTTGAATTATTGTCCAAAGTGATTGCACGTAGCAATAGGGCTGTGTGATAAAAGCTGTCGATGAGAATAAATGGGTAGGACGACTGACATACTTCTCGTAGACCTATGCTGTCTTGCGAGTATTCTTGTGAAGCAGGTGCAGTAATGAGTTTGTGGTTGATCGCCTGTTAGACATCCTGGTCTTCTACTGCATTGGCGGAATGAGTGATAGACATGTTGATTACACTCTTGCATCCTAGGTAAAACTCTTTATGGGCAAGATAGCGTTTTATTTGATGTACAAGAAACACCATGAGTGCTACTTCACAGCTATATTGACGTTTCCAGTTTGCAAGGACGTCCATGTCCACTTGGTAAGGAGGATTCCTACGATACCTCTCAGGATTTATACTTTTGCGAATCGTTTGACCTACTCGATATTTCATTCATCGATATTTCATCGATATCTTATAGATATCTTACAAATTTTTGTGGATTATTCGATTAGTGTCAGGGTTCTGAGGTAAGTGCTATGAGGATCATAGTGTCTTCATCTTAAGGTCTATGATTACGCGCATAAGTCATAACAGTGTCAGGTTGCCTTCCATCTTGTATCTCAATTTGTTTCCTAATAAACAATCCATCTTGTGACATATGATAATCGAATGGTCTAGTCCTGTGAATATTTCTTCCTAGAGGATCATTATTACACCCTATATATATCTTCTTATCTCAATTTTCCTTCTAAATGCGATGACACTAATAGATATTTCATGGGATGCTGTTTTGAAGAGTACACACATGTTCTTAAGGTTTTGGGGAATAAAGATAATGTTTTAATGAAAATAAATTTGAACGTCATCCGTGATGAATCATTTACTTCTGTCATACTGGATTCGAGGTTGCAGAAATCTAAACTATAGGGTACATGTTTGAACTCTATGTTTTTACTCTTATCATTCAGCTCTGACTCTAACGCTATGTATTCTCTATCTCTTAACCATTGCAGTTTATATCTGTCCATGTGTATGTGTACTCTCTCTTTGTCTATAATTCTAACTCTCCTATTCTATGTACCTATACTTTGCAGACAGTCGGGTATGCCTACCCGAAAACGTTATCTACTAGAGTATCTCTCGGTTATGTGACAAACTCTAGAATTCTGTCCAAATATGCTTGTTTCATACTTCTAGACCAAACATTGTTTATTCAGATTTCTCTCACGCTAAACCAAGCACGATACTAACTCCACCATTCCCATAATATCAACTTGTTTAGATGACTCGATTGGCTTCTTCTGAGCTTACCACAGTACAGTGCAGAGGTGACTCGTTGACTAGACTGTCGGATTGACTGTAAATTAATAGTATCGCCATTTTTCACATGTATTCTTATTATTGGTTAAATTCATCACATATATAGGTGTACTGGATGACAAAGAAAGTGAAAGAAATATATGAAGGTAGAAAAAGACAGCTTGTCAGTGACTAGCATTGGCAGAGTTATCTATCGTCTCATATTTCCTGATAAGGCGACACCTTAAGAAAGAAAAATGTATTTCTGCATTTGACGTAACAGAGATCATAAATTTCTTGACACGGTATAAAAACCTATAAGCTACCTGGCAGAAAAGATACATGACGTTCAGTTCTCAAGACTTACGGCTATGAAGTGTTATTGCTTGGAACCTAAAATTGGGGTTCCTGGAAGAAATTAGACTGTTGCTCTAGTCC
The DNA here is from genome assembly GCF_001483705.2 of Eufriesea mexicana. NCBI lineage: Eukaryota > Metazoa > Arthropoda > Insecta > Hymenoptera > Apidae > Eufriesea > Eufriesea mexicana. The sequence goes on along the minus strand of NW_016910703.1, from coordinate 1,606,936 downwards.
ATTCAGTTTGCAGAAACCTAGCCAATAAATCATCTCTGCACTCTACTTGACTCTAATTACCTAAAAGCATCTCCTGATTTCTATAGCGTCATTAGGTTGGTCTTGCTTAGAGATAGATATTGATAGACAGATTCAAGAAGAGATTGTGTGTTTCTTGAAGTGTGTAGTGGACTGTATATCAGAGTAGTGTGTGTGACAGACATTGCTTTGAGGTTGATAGAGCGTCCAGTGTGTTCGAGAGTTGATTTGCTTCTATGTGTACTCTACGAGAGTTGCCTTGATAGTATACATTGTCTGTCCTATCCTGAGTTTCTTCTGAGGCTGCTCCAGAGTCTAGGGATCATAAGAATTCTTGATAGAGCTAACAAGAAGATGCTGCAAACAGTCCGCATCCAATTTCGATAAAACTTGTTAGGCTCTGGAGAACAACGAAAAATATTATCGTGGGAGTCTTCAATCTAGAGTGGGACTCTCTTTGAAGTCAATTATGGCTATTCCTGGTTGCTGTCATGACGTCTTCTTGATCTTGGCGGCTAGATAGGACGAATGGAAAAGGAAGGGTGTGGGTCTGCAGTGAGGCAGTCTTAGGCCTACTAGTGGACTCGTCAGTATGGCTACCTAGCAGGCCCTTGCCTTATACGCGGGACTAATATAGGCAGGTCAGGAATTTGTATTCATAGAAAACGGAGAATTCGTCTTATTATGTCGTCTTTTTGATTAGATGGCGACTAGATAGGAGGATAGGAAAAGGAAGGGTACGTTTCGTCCTGGGCCTGCTACTGGACTCGTCAGTAAGGCTACCTAGCAGGCCCTTGCCTTATACGCGGGGCTACTATAGGCTAGTCAGGAATTCGTATTTATAGGAAACGGAGAATTCGTCTTATTATGGCGTCTTCTGGATCAGATGGCGGCTAGATAGAACGATAAGAAAAGGAATGGTACGTTTCGTCCTGGGCCGGTTAATGGACTCGTCAGTAAGGCTACCTAGTAGGCCCTTGCCTTATACGCGGGGCTACTATAGGCAGGTCAGGAATTCGTATTTATAGGAAACGGAGAATTCGTTTTATTACGGCATCTTCTTGATCTAATAGCGACTACTTAGATAGGAGGTTAGGAAAAGGAAGGGTACGTTTCGTCCTGGGCCTGTTACTGGACTCGTCAGTAAGGCTACCTAGCAGCTCACTGCCATACACGCGGGGCTACTATAGGCACCTCAGGAATTTGTATTTATAGGGAACGGAGGATTCACCAAGGACTCGCGATAAATCTCGAACATCCTTGATTCCACCTAGTGGTAGGGTGTGAACTCAAGTTTAAGGTGGGAAATCACCGCTCCAAAGATCCACCCCCCAAGACATGAGAGTTACCGATTCCAAAGTATAAATGTAGAAGTTGCAAACAGTTTTCGGGAATGTAATATAAATTATTGCCCCATACGTCATGTACTTCGTGTACATGGTGACCAAACGTCGATGTTCCATCAAACATTGCTTCACCTGGGACAACCTAACTCTACGAGTTCGACGATATGGGATCTTCCCTATGAAAATGATCTTACCACCGAAGCGGTATTTCACAGATTCGCATGATTCATAAGAGACAGCTAAGAAATGAATTACAGTCTCGCGTATCTATTTCCATTCCACTCGTTGCTAGTGCAATGTTTACGAGCAAATAGTAAGGAAGTGCTCATCTTTCATAATCTTTTTTTCTTTAAGTAAACCGTGGTTCGCGGGATCGATGTCGAGGTCTCAGTCGTTTATCTTCTGCACTATCCAGCGTTCTTAGTTCGCAGAAAACCACATTTTCCCGTACGTGCGCATTTCTAGTTCTCTCCCAGTGCGATCGTTTCCCTTAACTGGATAGCTTCCTCCGTTAACCTCCATTGACACCGGACCGTACAAATTTATTTCTGGCCTTTGTTTACGTGTATACCTGTTCCACCTGTATGTGTGTGTGTGCATTACACGATCTGTTTGCAATGGGAGATAATGGCTTCGTCGGTTTGCACGAGAACTATTACTTTTCCCGCTTTTCCTACTGCCTCAGCCGTGAGTACCAGATTAGCGGAATTTGCATATTTGGAGGGTATACGAACGATATGGCTGGTTGTATGGAAATTTGGGTAACGAAGAGTTTTGGAACGACTCGGTAGCCGGGTGGAGGAGAAAATAAAAGTGGAAGAGGGATGTCGGTGTTGACTCGAGGATTTATTCCGAGTTTAGCCCTTCGAGGTCGTATGTCTGCTCTTAGCCACCAAAGCACTTTTACTCTTCCGGCCGTATGTCCATTTTCGACCACCAAGATAAGGAATTATTCTGGTCGTGTAATGTACTGCAGCGAATCGAGAGCCATTGGTATTGGACATTGGTCTGCTCTTTTACTATTTCTTCCCGTACTTCAGATGGTCTTTAATACATTTAGGATAGAGATTTCGTGGTTGTAGCGTTGTACTCTTTGTCTGCAAAACAAACAATAGGTTAAGAGTAAAAGTGGAGTAAAAAGACGAAAGATGGAGCAACGGTCTGGCTAAGGGATGTGGTGGGGTTCATTCCGTAATGGCTTTGAGCATCCAATTGATTTCGAGCAAACTATAGCAGGAACAGGCGTATGGAGGATTCGGTTAGTTCACTTAATTTTCAAAGGAACATTCGATTTAGTTGCTTCACGTATTATCCGAATGATAATTTTGTTATATATAACATACATTCCCTCCATGCGAAAATAGGAACATTTAAGTAACCTGAAATACTTGAAAATTAATAACATTGGGAATTATAAAGCAGTGTGTGAGTAAATGAATTAATAAGAAGATTTATTAAACACAATAACAGCACAATATTAATTATTTCTAAACTTTGTAAAATAAATTCCCTTCTAACTGCGATATAATCTCTCTTTCACACACAATGTCTATATGTAATGATTGTCATTCACTTACTAATTGTTTTTTCGCGACTCTCTGTCATACTCGTCACAATTAACTGCGATATAATCTCTCTTTCACACACAATGTCTATATGTAATGATTGTCATTCACTTACTGATTGTTTTTTCGCGACTCTCTGTCATACTCGTCACACACACATTCTTCCACACAAACATTCCTCACACTCATACCACATATTCTATGACAACCACTACCCCAAACAGAAAGGTACCAAACAGATGCAAGATATTAATATAACAATTCTACATTTTTTCACAATTTTTATAAAAATTTTGAAATATAAATGGCTCATATAATAAATTCTAAACGAAGAAGTATGAAATATTTATTTCTTTTTTATTTAGAACGAATAAGAGGTATTTGAATAAAAATAATGTTTCATATAATATTTATATAAGTCTCAGATGATATTCATAACTTAAAAGACTGAATTTCATATTAATAATATAATTATCTTCTTTATAAATGGGAAGAAAATCAATTTTTGGTATTTAAGCAGAGACGAGAACAAATATGATAATATCGTATTTCTTACATCCAAATTAATGTAATTAATTATTTATATAATTAATGGAATTATAATCGAAAGTAATGAAGATTAATATGAATAAATCTTACTGAAATCTTAGTTTTTAATGACGTACATGAAAATGTTCACAATAATTTTTCACGTGTTAGACAATTTCCCCGAGCGGTGATGAATTTTAAATTAATTTTGCGACGATGATGCAGTCGCGTCTTGCAGGTAGTACTAAAATAATCTGTACACGTTGTATACATCAACTTTTGTTTATTAATAATTAGCGACCGAGGTACACTTTACGTAAGACAGACAATTTCGTAGCGAAGTTTGAAGCGGCTTAAAGTTTCAGAAAGATGCCTAAAAGCGTGAACATAATAATTTTGTTTAACTGTATCATAAAATAGCGTTACAAGCGATTAGAGGAGAGATTTAAATTAGATAGAGATCACCGATGATTCGACTAATTAGTTAGGTAATTACTAGCCAAGTACACGTACCTATTTACTACCAGACCCCTGTGTCTTAACTTAAATAATTAAGAACAAGTTCAGAGCTTCCCTGAGATAAAACTTTTAAGTTAGAAAGTACATAGAGTGGCCACTTATGCTGTGTAGCAAATTTAATCCCGACACGATATAGCAGTAACTACTGACCAACCTCATGTTTCTTTTAAAAGATCCCCAAAGAATTATTAGCAATTGTAAAAGACAAAATTAGCAGTGCATAAAATTTGACAAAAATATGCGATTCTAATAAAATTTTCAAGGAAATATCATTCGAATAAAATAATTGGTTTCAATATAGTACCATTTTATTTAGAACGTTTCGTTTTTCGGTGAAAGATTTAAATACTCGAATATTTTCAGTGGTTTTTCGACGAATTTCGTTATAGTTTCAGAATTCCGTATTTTTACCGATTTTCTGGAAATTAATACACCATGTCACGCGTATAACTCACGTAATCCGAACGAAGGAAATGGCAGTTTTGCTCGATTCTTTGAGATTTCCACGAATTTAGGAACATTCATCGTCTCACTGGTACGTTTCTGTCGATTTAGAGTCGAGTCCCTGACTCGCTTGAAATTTAATACTCCCACGAACGAACCGAACACGAAAGAGAGAATGAGAGAGCGAGAGAGACACGCGGAAGGTACTCGCATTTGACGAGTTATAGCGTTAACGAGAATTGAAAAGAATCGTTTACGAGGTGCAGCCACTTTGTTCCCTCAAAAATCTGGATTTATGTTTTCTACGTGCGCTGTGCGCGAAACTTCTCTCGCTGAAACGTGAAGAGAACATCGGATATCCGGAGTTTATCGTATCCTACGGTTACTTTTACCTTGCTATCGCACTATGAGCATCAACCTCTTATTTATTTTTGCTGCAGATAATGCAGATAGTTATAAAATATACACCATATATAAGTCTTACACAAATTACTTTTAAAACGTTATATAGGACATAGAATATTATTTATGTGTACTTTAACCACTCTTTATGTCCAGGATTAGTTTCAAGTAAAAGAATAAAGAAATCGTGTATGAAATTTGCGAAAGATTGATTTGCAATGACATATAAAATTTATTTCATGTAAAAATTAAGTATAATGTTTAAAAAAAAGTATAAATGCGAATAAAACATTTTAATTGCATATTATCTTATTAGAATACTTAAGAAGTAAATTAATTACGAAAGTGCTATGAAATTGGACGATATAGTATGAATCGATAGAATAAGCTTCTTTTCAAATTGTCATCTAATATTTAATTTAAATCTAATATTAGTACTTGAATCAATTTTGCAATAATAAAAATTCTTCAAAGTGTGAATATATTAATGGTAAGAATAATGGTGATATTTTTTAGTGTTAATGGCATTTGGGCATAAGCGAATAATGAGATTAGGGCATAAGTGGTTCAGGAATATTTAGAGGAGCAAAACTAGGAACAAGCAAATTTAAGATGCAATATATTTCTTTATATAATTTATTAAATATTTTTCAAAGTATGAATATGTTAGTGGTAAGAACAATGGAGATATTTTTTAGAATTCATAAAATTTAGACATAAGCGAATAGGTTGAGGCATATTTAGAGAGGAGCAGAATTATGAACAAAGGAATTTAGACTGCAATACAGTTCGAGTTATTTGAGCAGGTAATTTCTTAGAATTCGACTAATGGTACGAAGAAGAACGAGGATGAAGGATAACTGATAAATTATACTTGTCGACAGTATTCAGTGATCTCAGTTCCAAGGACTAATGTAGTATTGATAAATGTTAAAGTGAACAGAGTTTTGGACCCCTAAGTACCATAGATAATATAATTATTATTAATAAATTATCATTGTAATCTCCAGTATGCAATTTGTATATCACCAAACTCTACAATTATTTTCAATAAAAGAAAATTATTAAATAAAATATGTAAGTTATACGAAAAATTTGCGCGTGATGAAAATATTCAATGAAGTTTATAGATTAAATTAAATATCGATATCTTTTCATAGTAATTTTAACAACCTCTAACGGATATTAATTATTAATTACCATTAACGTGTCCAATTTGAAATTTTTCGCTCCTTAATAACACGTGACCTTTTCTACTCAAATGGCTTCTGCCATTTCCGTGTTCACGGTCAAGGAGTAAAGTATCGGTACAAATTGTTTAAGGTTGTTCTCACATGACCTTAACATCGGTGAAAGTGTGTTTACCGTCTGTGACATAAATAGTGGATCTTTATATCGCCTATGGCACACCGTTCAGCCGTCGCTGTCTGTGTAAACATTATATTTCCTCGTCGCAAGTATACACTGGCATAGCCGACATGGTACAAAGTTAACAAAGTTCAATGTTACAAGCATGGTAATCGCGAAAAGTTAACGTTACAGTACCACGAAGTCACACAAATAAAGTTTCGCTCTTAGGGTAACGCATAGTCCATAAGGGGCGGCTGTAAAAGAGGAATATAAAGACCAACGTGTGTACAAGACAGGCTTGAAATTAATAAGCCTGTGTGTTATCCGTCAGATACTGTAAATGTGAGCTGAGTGACCAGGGGTCAAAGAATAATGGCACAAAGGTGTATGCGTGTTCCGAAGGGAACGTGTGCACGGGATACAAAAGTCTTCATTAATCAGCACACTCGAGAACATGAGTGATCATTTGTTGTTCCCCGACTTGAACGATGTAATTAAAAAAAGGATCACTAATAAATCTAGGGATGGATAAACTTAGACATGGAACTTTCGATTAAGTGTATATGTCATTAAAAATAGTGAACCAGTTAAAATGGTTTCAAACTTTTTGGTTTCAGTGTTACTGAGAGCATATAGCTATTTTTGAGAAAATTATTTTATATAATAGCAATAATAATTAGTATATAATAATTAATAATTAATAGCTGTTAAAATGGTTTCAAACTTTTTGGTTTCAGTGTTACTGAAAGCATATAGCTATTTTTGAGAAAATTAATATATATAATAGCAATAATAATTAGTATATAATAATTAATAATTAATAGCAGTTAAAATGGTTTCAAACTTTTTGGTTTCAATGTTGTTCAATGCATATAGCAATTTTTGAGAAAATTAATATAAATATATTAGTAATAATACAATAATTAGTGTTTAATAATTAATAGTAATAATTATCCACTTTAAGACAGATATTAGTATGTATATTATTTTATTATGCTATTATAATATTATACCATGTATACAATATTTAGATATACATTATAGATTACAGAGTTTAGTGTCAAAATATTTAAAAAGAGAAAAAAGTAATTAAAAAAAAGAATTAGAATCAGAGTTGACAAATTCAGTAACTAAAATTGACTAGATTCGATAACATCAATTCTCTGGTAAAATAAGTGAGGCTTGAATTTCACTGTTAGCTGTATATATATATTTAACTACATGTATCATATTTTGATACACATTCATCAGTGTTTATACTGATAGTCTTTAATAAATAAATAAATAAATAAGCAGCAATAAATAATAGCTATCCAGAAATGACTTTCAACGAATTCTGTCAGACAATGGACACTTTAATCCCTATATCTAAACTCGACGCTGCTAAATCTACTATAGATATCGATTCGTGCGCAGATCTAGCCTCGGGGTAGAACTATTCGCACATCCGTGCATAGGTATCCAACATGCTGCATCTCTCTCTCCCTCTCTCTCTCTGTCTCATGAAACAAAAAAAAAAAGGAATAAAAACAGGAAAAAATAAAAGAAAAAAAGGGATAAGAAGGAAAACAGTGAATCTACATTTGCAGGGATTGAAAAAACAGCTAGCAGGTAATACTTCAGAATAGAAGCACGTATTTTTCGGCAAACGTGTAGCTTCTAGCGGCTCAAGACATCAACAATGGTGACATTTTTAAAGATCCTTCAACAACAATGGACAGGCATTTCGTCTTGAAACGCACACAGTGTTCCTTTATGTCTGCGGGCACAATGCTCTTCGATCGTTCTCGAAGAGGTACTCAGATCTCGAAGACCGTTCATCCCCTCAGGTGTGTGGAAGCTCGGTAAAGGACTATATGCCAATTTTTCTTTTTTTTCTCCCCTTTCTTACCACTCTCGCGGCACAGCACATGCACGAGAAACTGGTCCAAGGTAAATCCGTTGAGGATTGTTCCGTGCGTAGCGACGAAACCAGGGACACGGATGTACACAGTCCTGCTAGAGTTGTTTGGCTACATGCGTGCAACTAGGAACCGTGTCCTGGAAATGCTGGGATTAATGTAGGTCAACACTCACTCCTAAACTCTGCGGGCGAAACATGTTCCCGTGTTCGTTGAACGAGTATATGATGCATGAAAAATAAGCAGCAGGAAATACGAGAGAGAGATCGCGTGCCTGATTAGGATGATTAGCCGAGTCTAGATTCGCCTATGGTGCTAACCTTCATTTCAGGGGTTAAACTGCGTTGACGTTGATGGACGCGTGCTATATAATTCAACGTTACCCGTTGTAATGAATGAATCGCTCTTGCTCCATTCTGGGTCAGGTGCAGCCTCCATTTTATAACACCTACCATCTGCTCGGAGCGTACGCGTGTATCGGGTTAGCCTAGTCAGGCGATCGCGTTTTATCTGTCTCGTCTGCGATCAGACCAAGAGGCGATTACAGGTAGATCGATGACGGCTGGCAACAAGTGTCGAGAAATCTTAGGCCCAAGCGATCCGTCAATAAATGCCAAGCGATGGCGAGATGTGGGCACGTATTGGTTGAAAGAGATCGAGTGGACACGAGATTATTTTTCCTCTGACTTGCCAGAGTTTTGATCGATGGCATTTGTTTGCCCGATTCTCGCTCGCCGAGGTTATCTTTTGGAAAATACGTCTGTCTACGTACGTCTATCTGTGTCGTCCTATTGACCTAGGTAGCCTATCCCCTGAAATTCTTATACTTCTATTTATCCTAACGAAGGTGGAGAAGGGCCTATGAATATTAAATTTACGGTCGACTGGAGCGCTCTATGAAACGAAATTGTTTTCCAAGTCGAAGGTATAAGACAGGTTGGAATAATTGAAGAGGAGGATCTCACGAGCCATGGCTTATCAAGAAGGAACCAAGCGTTCGACCCCTATTTACAGGGTCGAGCAACTTCCCAAAGCGATTCTATTACGGCGAAATCGGGTTCGTAGATCTGTCAATGCATACGTTATGGCGCATTGTTCGATAACTTTTGCAAGATTGATCACGATACGCAAACTCCCTGGCCAGGCTGCTCCGCACTTAGGAATAGAATACGAACTGTGGAAACAATCTGTATCTATTAGCCTGCCGCTTGTAGCGCAGCCTATTTGTCCTTTATCGGGGAAATGGAAACAATAGCAATGCGCTGTTCTTCCTGAAACAGCAATACACGGATGCATAATCGAATTCAAACACTTGAACGTAATCAGCCCGCTTTAGAGATATCAGGTCAATCCTGAATGTAGCCGGGAATCGAGGTTACTATGTACAATGACGATGCGGTATCACGAGAGCTACCTAGCGTGGAGCAATCGATTGTGTTTTTCATTCACGCGGTTTTAACGTTGCGCGACACATATCAGCACCCCAGTTTCGACTCCTCTATCAGGCTATTTCCGTAGTGAACTGGAAGCCCCTTTCAATCGAACCATCAATCGCCTTCTCCTCTTAAACTCGCCGCACGACGAGTTAACGTACCCCAAAACGAAACGAAACGAAACGAACGTGGAATCGTTTCGTGCCTGACGAGAGAAGGGTCCTCGGATCCTTGGCGAGAAACACGAAACGCTGGGACGTTGTTATATCCACGGACAAAGGTCCATACGGTGAAGATAAATAGGAAGCAGACAAGGCAAGAGGAACCGAAGAGGAAAAGTATCTAACTCGACGATTGGGCCGGAGATTGCCCGTGGTCAGAGGAAGAAGGAAAAGGACAAGAGTACACTGCGAGAACGGGGCTTAGGGACAGAGGGGAGTGTTACTGGAGACGGTGGACGAACATTGCGGTCCAGAGGGATGAAGGAGAGGCTTTACTAGTGGCGAGGGGTAGCGATACTGGCGTATGAGGGAACGGGGATAGACGGGAGGCCAGGGTGGCGGGGTAGGGTGGATAGTTAGGCGGTGGGTGGATAGTCGGGGTAGTGGGTCGGTTGGTTGGTTTGCGTGGAGGAACTGCGCGGCAGTCGAGGCCGCGAGGCTCAGTGCTAGGGAGCGCGGCATCGCGATGCGTCGGCTCCTGGTTGCTGCCGCACTCGCTCACGGCTTTTTTCCTCGTTCAAACGTTTCCCTTCTCCCCGTTACTCTCGAGTGACAGCGTGTTCTCCTTTGTCTCCTCTTTACATTCGCCTTGTACCTTGTCTCACCTTCCAGTTTCCTTCCTCCGTTTCCGCGATCGCGCGTCGTTCCCAGTAATTCGCGAGTATCGTGGCGAACCGCGTGTTCTTCCGCGAGTGCGGTTTCGCGTGTGTATCCAGTGCGTGCAGCCACGTCGCGTGAAAGCAGTGACGTGCGTCGGTCAGCATGAACGCGAGAATAGTCGCACCGGCTAGAACCATGTGGCGACAGGAACCGTAACGAGGCAGAGGAACGGCACACCGACGTTCCCGACGAAATGGAAATGGATCCGTACGCGGTCGGTTGGCCGCCTCAAGGTCATGGTGTCGGCAGTGTTACCGGAGGTGTCGCTGCCAGTGGCAATGGCGGTAGCGTGAGCGACGGTGCGAACACCATACCGCGATGCTGGAGCAGACCATGCAGATCGACCGATCCGTCGCCTATGCGACCGATCGAACATAGCATGCGTTCGACCGAGACGATGAGGTCGATGGAGTCGATGAGATCGATCGACTCGGTGATAAGGCAACCGTCGGCTGACCCTATGCGTGCATCCGTCGAACACCATCAGTCTAGCAGGTCTTTGGAGGCTATGGGTAGACCGATCGAGCAGCAGATCCGCACCGAACAGCCAAGGTCCACCGTTGAACATCCAGCCACGTCGTCCTCCATGTCTTCCACGTCGATGAGAAACGTCATGGATCATCACTCCATGCGCGCCATAGAACATCCCTGCAGGCTGAAAGATCACGCGAGTTACATACACGACCATCACTTTGGCCGGATGCATGATCACGGCTGTAGGTCTGTCGAACACGTTTCGCGGATGCTGGAGCATCGGCTTCACGAGCAGCATCCCGGTAGACCGCCGATCGAACAGACACCTTGTCGGCCAATCGAACATCCTCCTGTGCGACCGCCGCCCGTCAACTATTCCTGTCGGTCTCTCGATCACGCACCCGGAAGACCTATGCCGATGGACTGTGTCATCTATGGTCCGCATTCTCATCCACCGCCAAGGTTACCCAGCGAGAGCCCCTTTCGCGTCAATTGCCCCGTGCACAGCCCATTCCGATATAGATTCCCGAACGGAGCTGTCGATTATCACTCGCAACACCAGGTAAGACTGAGATTCATTCATACGGTGATGGCTAGATGGATCGATCGAGTCGAGAAATCTCACGATTTTCTTTCTTCTGGTTATGGATCGATTGGTGTTTCGAGATATTTATTTTCACGTGCAAGAAAATGCGCTGCACGGGAACAGATCCTTTTGTTTACCCCTATACGTTTGATCTTTGGCAGAATTGATACTTGTCACACGATTTACTCCATTTTTCTTCCTTTTTTATTGAATCGATGCGGATTATTATTTTAATCGTAATAGATAATTAATAATTTTGCAATGGTAATAGGATATTGGAATTTTGAATATGGAACACCAGTGTAATTAACCGGTCCCTATGGTCCAGTGGCAATTGTCATTATGACAATATTATGCGAGGTGAAAATACGTCACGGGAGTGGTACATGTAAAAATTTGACGCATTTTCGAAATTTATCGAACCGCTGAAACAGAGAATGTATGTACGAGGCGCGAACGAAGGGACATATTTTCGGCCAGTTGTGAATTTCACCATGTCCCTTCGAAAGGCCATTTTTTGCAATATGTAAAACTTACTTCATTATACATTCCGTTCGTTGGTTCGAAATTTAGTCCTCATATCGCGATATCGGCGAAATAAATAATCTATTCTGAAACTTGTAAATGATACCTCGCACGTGAACCTGCTGCGAAATAAAATGTCCAAAAATTCCATAAAATATTTCTTGACCCAAAAATACCTTTTCATATTCGTAGCATTAATAGTTCCTGAAAAAAAATTTTGAAACACTATTGCGCGAAAGGACGAAAAAATTCCTAGTTTATTCTTCGGTTGCTTTTCAAGACAATTTACAGAAAAATTTTTAGAAATTGCAGATTTCTTTTTCAGAAAATTTGTAATTTGTAATTAAACAAATTTCAAAAAGTTTCTAATTAAATTTAATCTTTTTGGAGAATATTCTTGGAATATTTGCAACTCATTGAGGATAATTTACCAAAGTAAGATCCATAGAATTACGGATTCCCTTTTTAAAAATTTCTCACTTACAAAATGTTGCCGCAAAGTTACTATTGCGCTCTAAATTAATCAAAGGAATTTTAATACAAAAGAAACTAATTACATAGGCGAAAAATTTGTGAATAATTTTCTTATCTTATTAAAAAATTAGAAAAGAAGCAGGGAAAAACGCGAGTTTGGTCCACGACGAAAATGATTTTAAGCTGAAAAATAATTGTCGAGGGAAAGAAAGCGTCGGCCGCGTCAACAATATCACATTGCTGCCTTTCAAAACGAAATGAAATAATGCCTGGGTACAACGCGTTGCTTCTTTATGAATTTCAATGTTTAGCGCCAGAGTCATATTACCCTGGCGTAATTAGTTTCTTTTATATGTCGCGTTTCCGTTGAGATTCCCTTAAATAAGATTACCAGAGCACTTGCAGCGATACGTCTGTGAGGGTGACCGTGGGTGGAACTGGATGGACGCATCTATCTATGACGATAGATCTTGCGCATTTACCAGCGTGGAAATGCTAGGGAGACCGCCGCTAGAGATAGGCTACTTGGGAATTATGTGCGGAGGTTTAATTAAACGGTTTAACGGAATAAGAATATTTTATGGGTTGCGCTCGAATTGGCTTTAATGGCGTGAGAACCAATTCGATGAGAACCTTATATATTGTATAAATATAGGTTTTATATCTTAACTCATTTTACGAATTATTTTTTTATTTTATTTTAAAGTGTCTAAATTTGGAATTTTTCAATTCTTTTTGAATTATTAATGGGAGGAATTTAATCTGAATACTTGATGAAAATAGAAAATGTGGTAGAAATGGAAATAAATTAATTTTGTAATATATATATCTTTCTCACTGTAGTATTAAAATTTTTTAAATTATTTTAAAAAGGTTTGCACGTGTCTTCCATAAATTTGATAAAATATTGATATTAATGGTTGTTATAGAATAAAATATATTGGAAATTCTGCTTAAATTAAATATTTCAAATATTGATTGACAGGAGGAGTGTCAATTGTATAGTAGCTTGTGAAACTCGGTTGAAAACAGGTGATCTTTGATGACAGGTATGGAGAAGGTCACTGCCAAAAAGGCTGTTAAACCATACAAACATGGAACATATGAAAGAACATTTGTTTTGCTGAGACAGTTATTGGGTTTCATATACGCGTAAGTAGCAGTTTTACGCCAAGTGTCTTCAAAATAGAATATTGGAAATGTTTATTGCAAGTTGAAAAATAATCGCTTTATTACAGATGGAAAGTAATTGTATTTTGACTGTTATTTTCACACTAAAAATATAAAATTAACACAAAATTTAAGTAATCTGTTTATCAACTATACTCGTTGAATTATTTTTACTATTCTTCCATGCATCAAGAAATTAAGAATAATTTATCGTAATTTACTATGCAATATTTAAAAATTGTTATTAGCATTTAAACTCCATTTTCAAACAAATTCTTTAAAATAAAGAAATTACTTTTCGATAGAAATTAATATCTTCTTGTTCAAATTCTTGAAGAAAATAATTAAAATTGAATATAAAGTTACTAATGAATAAAGATTCGAATTTCTAGCAATTTGTATACTTATGCAAACAAGGATACTGACATTCTGAAGAGATTTGCAAGATTTTTCTTTAAATGCATATTGAAATTTAATTAATCTATTTATCAACTATATTTGTTGAATTATTTTTACAATTTTTCCATGCATCAAGAAATTAAGAATAATTTATCGTAATTTACTATGCAGTATTTAAAAATTGTTATCAGCATTTAAACTCCATTTTCAAACAAATTCTTTGAAATAAGGAAATTACTTTTCGTTAGAAATTAGTATCTTTTTGTTCGCATTCACGAGGAACATAATTAAAATTAAATATAAAATTGCCGATAAATAGAAATTGGAATTTCTAACAATGTGTATACTTATGCAAAGAAGGATATTAACATCCTGAAGACATTTGCAAGATTTTTCTTTAAATGCTAAAATAAAATTCATCATTTTCCGGCACCTCGATTATTTTTATTAAATACAATATTTCCTGTATTGTATCTACGTTGATAATTATAGTCTATTCCAATTCATAATAGCTTACTGGAAAATTACAATTGGATTTCATTTTCATTATAACAATAATTATATATTGTCCATTCTAATGCCAAACAGCTAGCTCGGAAATTGTAATTAGCATTTAAATCTCATTATCGTGCAATTTCCTCGAAACAAGGAAACTAATATCCCCAAGACATTAACACGACTTTTGTTCAAGCACGTCACGTGCTATCAAGAATCCAAAAAAGCTCCACAAAGTTCCGACACAGAATCCTATTATTGTCTGCTTATGCGAACATCTAATCTGTTTTATATCATAACCCAGGGAAGGTTAATTGTTCAGTCTTTTAGCGTCGAGGTGAAAAGCAGTTTCCTTGGAAAGTCGTTTAAGCCCACATTAGAAAAGCACGAGGAACAAGACGAGTTTGTTCTTCCTTGGTAATTACCGTGCCAGGTTTTGCAAAGATTTTTTCGTCCTGCCCACGGCATTCGCGCCACGTCCATTTTCTTCTTTATCTCGATGCATTAAACAACAGAAGCGATTTCATTTTAGGATATTTACAACTAACGTTATTTCGATTTCATCCTCGTTTTACTCCATTAGACAATCGGAGGATGTCCCTTTCGCGATATTTCCCGCCATATTTTTCGATAACAATTTCGAATTTCGTTTTGTTTGTCGATGCACGTTTGTTTGCTTCAGTTTTCGGACTTTATGAAATTCCACGAGTTCCGTGTTTTTGTATTGTGTTCCGTGCTGGGCGATATTTATGCGATACGTTTTGTCGAATCGTTGGTAATTGTCGTCGGGAGATAATGCATAGGGTGACACCAAATTTGTGGTACATTCGACCTGGTAATAATTCGACGCGCAAAAATACGTCGAAAAAGAAGCTAACATTTTTTTGTTTTAAACTTCGTTTTCGATGAAAATGGCTTTCAGAATGCTATTAGTCAGTACACGAGTATTTGACAGATTTTTAATTTTATTTTTCTCGAAAATGAAGGTTTAAATGAAAAAAGATTATTCTTCTTTTTCGACGTATTTTTGCGCGGAGAATCATCACCTAGCCGGTTGTATGGCGATTTTTGGGACATATTGTAGATACATCCACCCGAAAAGAACTTAAAATATAATACAATATAGTGAATCTTATTCTTTGTTACATATAATAGCTGTTAATAATTCTTTTCGTACAATTGTTAATAAGAGTTAGAATATAAATAAAATTAAAATTGTTCTCTAAGATTATTAATACATAAATTATTTAATTCAGGACGGAAATAAATATTTTAGAGTATACAGGATATATTTCTTCTCACAGAATACTGTCAAAATAGTTTCTACTTTGATTTTTGGCTAATTATATAACCACTAAGCTTGTATTATAATTATGGTGTGACTTAAGGAGACTTTAATCAAGCTTTCCTTGGCTTTACAGCTTTATAATATTAAGAAATATTATATTGTTTCAAAATTAATAGATAACATTACCAAACCAACTGGGTGCTTGAGTAGCAAACTTGAAGTAGAACGCTTGACATTGTCTGTGCCTGACAGGCATACTCGAGTGCAAAGGGTTAAAAATGCAAAAATACGTACACACACAAGATAGACCACTTAACACAACCACCTTAATTATTTTCGTTATTAGAGGTTTAATCGAAAATTGTATTATAAACGACAGAAAGTCGATAATTTTAATCATAAACGAGTTTTGCCCAGTGTGTGCAATAAAGTGGTAATTATTTTTTTAAATTAATTAAGAAACTTTTTTAGATTAATATGTAGCTAAATAAAATACTTTTCGAGCTTAATATCAGAAAGTGTAAAATTTCTTTATTATATGAAATTTCGTATGTAACGCTTTGTATCATTCGGTGTAACGTTGTGTTACAGAGACTGTAGATATCACGTTATATGAAAAATAATCAAGATATAATGTACGCTTCTGAAAATGAGATTTTTCGCTTTTGGTTGCCAACGTGTGTCACGTGGAAACGAGAATTCTCATTACCAGCTGCCAATGCATTATCCCTTTATAAGGCTATGTGACTTTGGACGTTACTATTTCCATGACCTTATTTTTAAAATTTTATTCCATGCATGTGTTACTCAAATATTAAATGTCCCTGCTGTATTATGATTCTGTTCATTTGTATTAACAAGTATAGTATGATATAGAGTTTACATATAATACTATATATTAACTATAAAATTAATTTGCTGATTAACTTTAATTTGATGACGTTTACTGTCAGTATAAATAATCATATTCATTTTATAAAAATTAATTTAATTATTTAATGGTTTAATAGTATAATAATTTAATAATTTGACAATTTACATTTTAAATTGAGGATGAAGATGCTTCGTTAGTTATATTTTAATAGTCATTATGATAATATTATTATCTCAGAGCTGAAGAAATTTCTGATCACAGAGGGTTAATTACATTACTAATACGATAGCGAATAAAGTCGTCTTACTTAAGAAAATCCCATAATTTCTCTATAATGTCGCTTATCGATCGTTCGAAACGAGCAGCTTTATCGACATCTCGTTCTGGTACCATATCGATCAAACTCGCCTAACTTTTATAGGCCTGTTCATTAAGAAATAATGCCAAGATTACGTTCTTCTTGCAAGCTAACAAGTCCACGAAATATTAAAAAAGTTTTTCTTATTTAAACCGACACGAAATTACTCTTACCCTCCTTTCCTCGTTCGAGCTTTCAAAAATTGAAGTTTAACTTCTTTCACATGCTTGTTACAATGTGTACGCTTCAGGATGGGAAAGTCCCGAGAACGTGTTTCTACATGGTTATTTCCCGTGGAAAAATTAGTTTCCAACAAGCAAAGCAGTTCGTTTGCTTACTTCGTTTCCTTTCAGAAAAACGTATAAATTAGTCTCTCCTTACTTGAAAATTGCTTTACGTGTATGTATATACGTTTTAACTTGTGTAAGATTCCGAGGAAGCGTGATTTCTTAAACCTACGTAGTTTGCTGGTCTTTATGTATGAATATAATATATTGTAAGAATAAAATTTCCATTTTATTGTAGAATTTAATAATCACAATAGAATTTAACGCTTGCCATGTGTTACAACGTCTTTGTCATTTTAAGGAAGGATTAATTATTGATATTTACAGGTAGACTGTTATAGAACAAAGGCAATCGTGAGTTGGTCTGATTTAAATATAATCACAAATTAGGTAGATGATATACAGAATCCATATTTGCGAAAAATTTATTATAATTATGAATAGGATGAAAGAACTTAACGCTTGCCATGTATGACAGCATCCTTGTCATTTTAAGGATTGATGACCGATTAATTATTGGTATTTATAGTTAGAATATTAAAGAGTTGTTAAAAAACAAAAATCGTGAGTTGGTCCGATTTGAAGACAATCACAAGTTAGGTAGATGATATAAAGCATTCATGTTTGAGAAAAATTTATTATGATTATGAAAAGGATGAAAGAATTTAACGCTTGCCATGAATGTCGACGTCTTTATCATTTTAAGGAATTATAACCGATTAATTATTGGTATTTACAGGTAGAATATTAAAGAGTTGTTATACAATAAAGGCAATGAATTGGTCTGATTAAAATATAAAGAATTCATATTTGAGAAAAATTTATTATGATTATGAACAGGATGAAAGAACTTCATGCTTGCCACGTGTGACAACGTCTTTGTCATTTTAAGGAAGGATTAATTATTGATATTTACAGTTAGACTATTAAAAAATTGTTATAGAACAATGGCAATTGTGAGTTGGTCGGATTTGAAGATAATCACAAGTTAAGTAGATAATATGCAGAATTCATGTTTGAGAAAAATTTATTATGATTAAGAATAGAATGAAAGATCTTCACTATCCTTAATTACATATTTTATTTTATTTTTTGTACTTAATAAATTTCAGCCTTTACCATTTTTCAATTCAGTTTCGTGAAAGAAGTCACTCGAATTTTTAATCAGAAATTAATTTTGGTCTACCATTCTTTGATCTAATTCTATGGAAAACGTAATGACAAAATTTGTACGAATATTACAGAGGTATGAAAACGAAAAATTAGTAACTGTCTTAATGACGCTATCTTACTTTTTCACTTTTCACATATTCGTTACCATCTTCCAACTTAGAAAGAACGATAGAAATCACTTGGATCCCAATCCTGATAAGATTCCCACAAAAATTAGACGAATTTAGACGAAACCAAAATCGGCGACCAACCCATCACAGCAATCCTACCTTTCCCTTTCTTCTTTTGTCAAGATATGCGTCTCAGATTGCTCGAAAAATGCTGAAAATCATGGCATGTCTTCTCGCTTTATCACACCTCGCATTTCCACAACATCACTCACCTGATTCTCATTCACAACAGAACCTTCACCCGAGCTATCTCCAGGACAGTCGGTCTATTTATCAAGAGCTTCATCCAACAACGGCAAAATTTGCTTCCATCCATGTCGTCTGTATTTCTCAAGTCGATCCTGAAAAGAACGTCGTGGATGGGTCGATGGGTTTCGCGTTTACAATCCCCCGCGTCTACGTCTACGTGCCCGAAATACAAAAGATCACAGGGTAGGAGAGGCACTGTACCGATTTCACGAGTTTCGCCGATTTTCGAGCGGATGGGTATCCCATGTTGTCCCGGTAGCAGCTCGTCCCACCGATCCACTCTAGCATGCAAATTTCAGATCCGTGTGTGTGTGCCGCTGGAAAGTGACTCGCGATCGATAGATATCGCATCGATCGGCGATTTAAGCCGACCATCTCGCCGATATATATCTTTTTCCTACAGCGAAACATGATAACATTTCACGTTCCAATTTCACTGATACGGCCATGCTCCGGGCTCCAAGCGTCATGGTCCCGTCATTTCGTTCATGCGTGATTGGACATCTGCTTGGGTCCTGCATTTCGGTGCGTGCAAACGTTAATGGTGTGAACTGGCACGATTTAGTCGCTGGATACGTGCTTTTGTCTAGAATGCTTGGAATCCGATTGTCGAATCCTTGCAACTCCTGGTCACAAGAATTTTGTGACATTTCGAAGCTTCCGGGATACATGGAATTCTTGAGATAGGTAGTGTTGCTATGTTTTCTGTCATCTAATTTTGTAGTCTAATTTTGGAATCCTTGACACCCTCGGTTGTAGGATTTTTATTTCGTTATTCGTAGGATTTTTAAATTTTCGATATTTTCAAGACCCACGAAATTTGTGGAGTTAATTTTATTTTTTAAATAGAGGGTTCAGTTTTGTTTGAAGAATTTTGTTCAGGAACAATTATATCTGAATTACCGGCAGACTTACGTTGTAATTGGGTAGGAAAAATGTGACTCATAATTGGACTTAATTTGAATCTTCATAATCTTTGTTTTATGGTAATGAAATGAAATTGGTCCAATTCTGCCCAAGCCTATCTTTGGTATTTATCTGCCCATTTTCTTCGTCACGTAATTCACTGTAACCTAACTTATAAGTATGACAGTTTAATCGTGAAGTGTGATATTCGTGTGTCTTGTCTTTATGATCACATCAGGAAAAATGGGTCTATTATACTGTAACCCATTAAATCCTTATATTAGAATCCTTATATTATACCTTACAAGATATCGGAATAGAAGGATTAATCAACTTAGCACGTCGATCGCGATGAGTTTATCCCTTCAGCTAAGGGAAGTGTCCTGGGAAAGAGACCCTTAAGTGTCCTCGACACGTGTAGACGACTTATTACACACCAGCTATTCACGAAATATATAGACCATTGCGGAGTTCGATTGTGCTGAGCAAGAGATTGCTCGCAGGGATCAGCCATCCTCTAAGATCTTCAGAGTAATAGACGAATCTTGATTTGAAACACCTATCTAAAAGGTGAAAATCATTGTGACTTAGACGTTGGCTATTCGTTGACTTTCTCCCCCATCTTTTTAATCTTCTCCGCTGAAAAATAAAATTATAAATAATTAGCCAATGTATTCCTTTATTCGTTTCGTTTGACGAGATACACCTAGGTCTTTAACTTCTTTGTGTTGATCCTGGAGTCTGCGACTGCTATTTTTTCAGTTTGGAAGATTATTACTCGAAGGGGCAAATGGCAAACGAAACTAAAATTGGGCAAAGTAAAGAGCAGTACTTACACAAAATTGCAGAATAATTCTGCGAATCGAGGTGAAGTGGAACGAAACTTCCGCACGGTGCTTCGATTTCCTGAGCAAAGTCTGCGTTGTGTACTTCGTTCCTTGCAACGCGTCGAGGAGCAGAGTTCCATCGTTATCATTCGAATTCTGTTGTTCGACGGATGGGGCCTTTGCCTGTTCGCGAAGCATCTCGTTTGTCGAACGAAACTGGAAATTTCGTGAGGAATTTCGTCCGAATACTGTGCTCGCCTGTGTAAAACGGGGAGTTCGATTCGACTTGCTGGTTGAGCAAGGTTTGGAAGAACGAAACGACTGCGTGGTACAGGGCCATTCAATATCGGGGCTCGATTGCATTCAGCTGATGCATTGGTTACTGATTCATGGAAATAATATGGGTATTTCGCTGGAAAATGATCGGCCAACGTTGTGTAATTATGTGTAATATGAACATATTGCTATGTTTTGCTCTGCTCGTGATTCCTTGCTGATCCTTTCATTAGCTTACGTATCTGCGTATGAAGGATACACGAGATGCTAATAACACTACTAATTGCGAGCTGTCGATTTGGTAGATTATACTACAGAGAATATTGTATTGCAATTTTGGTGTTCTTATTTAAAGTTTCGTAGTTTGAAAAATTCATTTCTGTGTATCAGTGATGGTAACATACAATAGTTTTGTGATCAGAAGATTTTTCAGAATTAGTGTTTTATTTTTGAGGAGAAGAAATGTGTAAATATGCATGGATTTATTTCTACAATAGTTATATTCGCTCCTTTATATTTATTGCTGACTATAAAATCAATTTGTAAAATGAAATTATAGAATAGTGATGTCTTTATAGTGACACCATTGGGTAATAGAAGGTCAGGTTTTAAATATAGTTTATTTTTAATTTAATTTTTTAAGAGATATATTTATGGAAGTTTAATTTAGAGAAATTTGATCAAATAAGGTACTTATATATGAGCTGTTCACTGCACAAATCGATTAACTCCACTTTTTGAAAAATCTTAAATTTAAGTGTCAAAGCACTTGGTATAGTCATAACTTTTTATATTTATAATAACTTCCCCTGATAATTGAGATTAATACCATTAAACGACAAAAATTTTTTGGCTACTGAATAATAAATAATTTATTTTTCATTTGTATTTATGCATTCTACAATATTTATTTCGATTTAAATTATAAAGGGAATTTTAAAAAAACGATATATATTATTTCATTGCATTTCTCCACTTTTTGTTTTATGCAGTTATTATAAATATAAAAAGATATGACTATACCAAGTGTTTTGACGCTTAAATTTAAGATTTTTCAGAAAGTGGAGATAATCGATTTGTGCAGTGTACGACTCATATAATAATTCATGGTATAAGCGTTGTATAGGTTTCTCTGATTCATTTTCCTTCTATTTTAAACAAAATTGCTAATGATTAATTTCAGATTTGTTTGAATACTAGATATTATCTATTACAGAGTCAACAAATTGTAAATAATTATATCTACATGTATTACTCAACGTGATAACATTTTTTTCACTTATTAAATGATAGTTGTGACCAAAATTTGGTATCAGTATGTTTCTTGACAAATTGGAAATTCGATAACGAAGCCCTTAAATTAACCAAACAGAAGTTCGTTAATTAATCTGAAATTATTGATCCATATGTACGTGTGACGAGTAATGTATGAATAATCAACCTAATTGAGTAACTATTAGTATTCGCTTTTGCAAACAATGGGATTGAGTACTATGTTTTCTGCAGCTTGTTGTATCACGAACACGAATTACGTTAAGTTATTATCTTTCATTTTAAATGTTTACATTAATAATGCAATTGAAATGAGAAAACATTAATACTCGAAAGGAATGAATTATCGAATGTATATTTTACATTAATCATTATACGTAGAATATTTGCAAAAGCAATGCTTGAAAGTGGTATCTGTACTTCAAACTTATCAATTAATATATTTTAATATTAATGTTCCAATTCGTATGTTTTAAATGATATTTAATTATACTTCAAACCAGTATTCTTCATTTTCTACAAAAATTGAACGTATCAAAATTAGGAAAATGAAATTAACTTCGTTATTGAAAATTTGGAAATTTTATTTTCCGATACTAATTGTAAGAACATGCAAATATCTGTTATTTTCCTATGGAACAGAGTAATCTTAGCGACCAAATTAATTTTTATTTTCTCCCTTAAAACGAAAGAACTTCTAACGGAGTATCTGAAAATTCTCGACGGCTCAGTGTAATCAGGGTCAGATCAGAATATCCCAATCCTTGGTGTCTAGACACGACCAGAAATGGACGCCAAAGCTAACCAGAACTATCTTTATCAGATCTGCACGTTTTCGTATTTTCGAACAGAAGGAAAATTACGAGGCAGATATCCAGCGAAATATCGCACTGTCTGAAGTTTGAACACAAGCTGGCCTCCTTTATTTTACCCCAATCAAGATCATTCGACGAAATAAAAGCTACGAGACATTTTCTCAGGCAGAAATAACTCAGTCTCTCATATTTTTAGTCTCATTATTAGTTTCATATTAATCAACGATAATTTTGTTAACGTAATTCTACAACAATCTATACTTTCGCTTTTGCGTCCTTGTGAACATGTAAAAGCATTTTTGTCAAATTCGTTTAAACATTTTTTAAGTCTTTTTATGCCATTTTAAATTAACACTTTTATGTATTTCTAATATTATTGCATAATTAATTATCAGTGGTATCTATAACACTTGTTTGAAAGTAACTCAATAATTAGTAGGAGATTTAGTATAGAGGTGAGGAGAGTATATATATATACTGTAATCAAATATATATATACTGTAATCAAGTGACCAGTTATTAAGCATTTGAGGACCTGTATGTACGTTCTTTGTGGCAACAATGTTTAGCTAACACTCGAATCATCGATCCATAGCATGTGCACCTAGATATAGCATACATAGATGACTGTGATAAAAATTATGCTGAAAATAATTGGATGCAGCTATGTATATAATTATGCTTCTACCTAAACAAAAGTCAACTTTGAAAAAATTAATTTTTCATTAATTTTTCTGTATATTTTTAGTTACTGTAGAAATGAATAGAAAATTCAAACCCAGTTCGGCTCTGGTATTAACGATTAATTTATTAACATTAGTTTAAGATACCATATTCCATTTCGAAGGCATTTTGCAAACGACATTATCAAAACCTACCGAATACAAGCCTTAAAATATTCTTCCTCAAAGGAATCTTGGTATCCAAGATTACGGACAACGAAACGTAGCCATATAACTAAGAGCTTTTAAGATCCTAAGCGGATTCCATTATTCGTCGATTTACTCGTGAAACTGCGGGATAAGTATATATTTCCTTAAACGATTTATCTCGGCAAGACGCGAGCCACGGGGACAAACACGTTATACGGAAACCGGGTATTTGCACATTGAGAAGGGGTTATACCCCGAGTGATTGCTGCATTAAACATTCATTGTGTTGTAAATTGTGTTTTCGAGTTGCTTTTTCATAAACGAGCGTGAAGATTCAATGTTGGGGAAATAATGTCTCGATTACACATCGTTTCATTTATGGGATTTGTATGTCTGAAAGGGGATAATACATTTTTATTCGACCTTTTAAACGTCGGACAGCATCTATTTAGATTTTACGCCGCGAAGTATCTCGGTACTAGACCGCGAAGTGCAAATGGCGCTGCGATCGGACTCCACCGCAGCGCCATCTTGAACTTAACTCTGCACTCGAGAGGCGCCTCTCAGTCGCCATTTAATCAGATTTTAAAGATGGATGTTAATTAATATATCAAATTTACAATTACCCAACGATGCGTGGAATATCGAAGCAAAATAATTCTTAAATTTGCACACGATTTCTGATTTACCGTTTTAGAAATATCGTCGACTTTATGGAAGAAGTCTTCGAATTACTATTTTTATGTAACGAAAAAATGGCCGAGTGCAAAGGGTTAATAGTGCATACGATAAATCAAACGTGACTGTATTGTTTAGTATTTTTTAGATAGGAAATTCACTTTTCTTCACAACGAGTGAATTTTACGTAGTAATTCGCAATTATTTGACCTTGATGATAGAATCTTCCAATTTATTTCTTCGTATCACGAATAGAAAAAAATAAAATTCCAGCTAAGAATTTAACGCGCGTTTTAAATCTCTCCCATCATTTCTGCCACCCAGTTATTTCCAGTTCGAGGGAACGCCTTAATGATATACGAGTCTAAAGAAAAAGGAAATGAAGGACATTTTTTTTATGTTGAAATTTGGATGATAAGATTTATGTTTTCTCCTCTTCTTTTGTTATTTCTATATAATATTCCATGGCATTCATGTCGTTAGTGCTTTATGCTGAAACGCTGAAGACAGGTATATACCTAAGTCTGATTTAGGTTGGTACACGTATAACATATATGGTTTGAGATTGAAAGGCTGATGTAGGATTTTCTCAAATATTATTATTCCAAAGAGTGAGTTATGGAAAGCTGTACGCAAAGATTTCGATTATGGATGAAGGTAAAAGGCAAGGAAAAAATCGTAGGGGTTGTTTGGGGTGATCCATCAGTGGCTTACTGACATTTTTGCTTATTGTACAGCTTGTGGCTTGTAAATCAACGAGTTATCATGTTTGAGGTCGTTTCTCAAATAGAAGATACCTCTGAAGCATCGAGTTGAAATTTTTTTTATTAAATCCAAGCTTATAAATTTATGTTAGGTCAATTTTAAAATTTTAAATGCGCGTTCAAACACCTCCTAGTATTTTTATGTATTTTAAAATTTAAATAGCAATTTTTAAATACGCGTTTAAGTTTTGTTTCTTTGTAATTAACCAAACATTACATTTCTCGATAATTATATTAATTAATGATCGTATATTTGTTCATATTGCTACGAGATAATTCTGTTTTTGTTCCTTTATGTTATTAGTTATTGTAGACCGTGCGAATAAAATTAAATTTGCCCAGAAGCAAATTCCTGATCATGATACGTCTGTATGCACAGTATAATTACGAAGATAATAGCTGTCGATTATTGTGAATAATTTTCAGGAAAAAATTAAATTCTTTACAGTATTCATTTATGATTATTCATTTATTTATGATTATATAATATTGGTAGTTTGAACAAATTTATAAGTTAATCCTGTTCTCATAAACGATTATGCGTTTTTATATAGCATGTTAACAATATAATGTTCGACCACTGTTGTTTATTGGTTGAAATTGTTTTTATATACGTTCCTAAATTGTCACTACTTTTATTTTTCTAAAATATCGGTTACCTGTTGGGGAAAAAATGTGCACTTCGTGAAATATAAAACGATGTTAAATAAATGCAAATGTACACCACTGGAGAGGGTCGATGATAAAATGTAGGAACTAAGCGACTGTGAAGATTCGACACACGTGTGGAATATTGGTAAAGAGTAAATCAAAAAATCCTTAACCGCGCGTTACGCTGGAACAATGGCGGTGGACGAACTTTAATTTCGAGCGTAATGTCAGTTTAAGGTATTACATCCCGTTCGAAATTTTCCGTGAATATGTTTCCATTACAGTTTTCATGAAAACTTATATTCTCTAATTACCTTCTCTCTTGTTGCCATTTTTCTCCCATTACAGTTAATTTATTTAATGAAAATATGCAGAATTATATATCAAATATTCTTATTGTCGCAATAACATTTCTGACACAGGTCGGTAAATTTAGTTTTAATAAGTTTGGAAGTGTTTAATTTTCCATTATCTCGCTATTGTTATGCATAGTTTTTGAGAACTTCATTCAGGACAATTGTATTAACATGAAGTTCCACTGAAAATGTTAATGGACTTTAGAATAAGATCACGTAACTGAATAGCAATTTCGTCCTGAAAATTAGGTATTAATATACAATATCTTCCAGGCTTAAATCATTAACAATATATGATATAGAATTTGCACGATATAATATTGTTAAAATTTAGGAAATTGGAAAAATATTAAATTCAGTTTACAATATTTATTCACATTAAGACACATTTTTGTATTGTATAGTTACAAATTACAAATTACACAAAATAATAGTGAAGTTTTTTAAATTTCTTTTGTCTTTTATTTTGAATTTCTTTCTATTTCTTTTTAAGAAACCTGGAAAAATAATAATAGTAGAATTTAATTCATAAATTATTGCAAATTCTTTAAATATAATATCAAAAAATTATAATCAAATTAAATTATATCGACTTAAAATTAATCAATATATTTTAGGATAAATAAAAATATTCTTGAATTTTTAATTCATTACACTTTCCTGTCATGTTGAAATTTCATTTATTTAATTCGAAAATAATTTTGCAATATCAATTATCTAGTCTGATTCTTCTAATTTGCTCTCAAACTTAGCTCACTTTGGAGCAGACGTGAACTAAATTTTCGAACATTTACGTTAGGAAATGTATAATACAGCCAATGCTGCTGTGTGACTTACATTTCTCTGGACTTTAAACTTGCCTCACGTGATCCTGTTAAGAATACAGCAGCCTCTTCAAACGAATGCTACTACGAGATAACGTGGAAATATCGAGATAGAAGGAGAAACTTTTCCCTCTGAAGTGGCGAAGAATAGAGATAACCGAGTTAGATTCTACCTAGGAAACATCTAACACGCCAGATGCAGTTTAATCTTGCTCGTTTGCACTCCTTTGGCCAGCTTTTTTGCCCAGAAGGTTCAATCGATGGCCGACTTCCATGCATCGAACAGCTTTCGTATATATTTTATAGGCATCATAAGAAGCACGGTTCGTTGCTTGCTCGCTCTTTTCCTTTGGTTTAGAGTACGTATGAAATTCTGTTCGATATACGTTAGATTACCCGGTTGGACATCTAAAGCGGAGGATCCACTTTCACGAGCATCGAGGGATGAATTTTCCCCTATCTTACTTCTCGATTGCAATTCTCTTCGACTTATTGCTGCTTCCAATTACCCATCGAGAAATGTATTCTTCCATTTGATATACAGCTGCGTGAAAGAAGTAATTTATTTAGCAATCAGATCTGTAGGTGATGACAGAAGAATTTAAGGTTGTGTGTGTAATAATTAGTAATGGAAATGTTATTTTGATATTTATTTATTTACATATTTTAGCCAGTATACATTCGTGATAGTGATTAATGTCAATCTTCTATTAATAAAATTGTATATCTGTAGTAATTCATTATGACATAACCTCAACTTGAAAATTTCCAACTGATCGTGCATCGTTAATAATAAAATTAATTTGCATATAAGGGGATTTTATAACGATGCAAGTATTTTGAAGGTATTTTGTATAACTTTATTGTAATATTTATAACTCTACGTGAGAAAGAAGTATGAGGGTATTCATGTAATTCCTTGCACCGCCATTTTTGTTTCATGCGCTGCTGCCCTCTGGTGGAGCATTTTACTGTATCCGGGTTTCGCTTATTTAATGCATTTTGTTTTAAACGACTATTAAAGAACTCTAGTCGAATTATTTCTTTTTCAGAATAAAATACATAATTTTAAATTAACAATTAAAGATCTGCTATATTACATTACAAAATTCAAATCTTATTATCGTTTCGAATTGATCCTTTGCTATAGTATTAAAAATGGAAGTGACAAGCATGGTGTAAGACTTGTAAAATATCACGAATACTTTTTTTCCAAATACAAAATTACGCGATTACAGTTTCTGCAACGTACTATAACTCATTTGTAATAATTTTTCCCGCCCTGTAAGCATCAGAAATACTATTGTCTCGACTACTAACGTTCTATGACATTTTCATATTTATTGACCAATTATTCACTCCATACATCCTGCTACGGAAGCCAATAAATCGCCGAAGACAAAAAAAAGTTCAAAGCAAAAAGCGTGATATTTCGTTACCATAAACAGACGTAACGTCTGACCCAAATACATGCACGAAACGATGTATTTAATTTTATTTTTCGTCGAGAAGTTCGCGCGTGGTCGGAAATTTTCCAATCGGAAAAACGAACCAATATTATACTCGGCAAACGTAAAATTTCACTCGATTGTCAAACTGATTGTTAATTGAAAGGTCAATTGTTTATTGTTCTTTCCCCTTTGTCCTCTCGTGAAGGCGACTTCAGTAGCGGAAAATGGCGCCTGCTTTATCGAACTCGCGCGTGCAGCGAGCGACGAAGAATACCGTGGAACGTGTGCTCGCGAAGAAAAATTAAGCGAAACGGTCGGGAAAAAATCCGCCTCCTTTGGTAACGTCGTTCATTCGTGTTACCACTCTTTTTCGCTTTAGCTTAACTGCACGCGTAATAAGTAACCGTGGCGAGCCCACTCCATGATACACGTATACGGCACAAAAGGCTAGGTGGTGAGACGCCTTCAAGCAACGAGAGAAAAAGGACCACGAGTCATGGAATACGTTCGCGGGAATGGAAAACCGGCATTAAGCTTCCTGAATTGATGACTTTTTATGCCGGAGTTATTCTTTTTCGCCGGCAACAGAAGACTCGCGGAAGCCCCAGAGGTTCTTGAATGAACTGCACGGATCCTCTGTTCGCGAACTTGCTTAACATCGTGACTTATGAGCCGTGTAATTTACAACCTATTCACCTTCGCCTTCACGTCTAACGAAGAATTATGTCGCGTTTCTTCGTCGTGCTTCGCCAACTGTTTAAGATTGCCCGGGACAGAATACGCTGCGCATCTGCCACGTGAGCTCGTCTGATAGATCATCCAGTTAGCGCGTGTCGCAGCTGCTCCCCGCAGACCTTCGATCATGCGCTTAACGTAATTTATGACTCGACCACCGGTAGTGAAAGTACGAGTTCAGCAAGTTTATCCTTTGATACTTGCCATTGTCTGAGATTACCCTGACCCTTGGTTACTTTTCAAGCCAGGGGTCACGGAGAAGCAGTAAGCTAGTTAGGCTCTTGGGATGGACACAAATAATTTTGCAGTTCTTCAAACTTTCTATTATTTACAATTGTGAACTCCATACATCCTGCTACGGAAGCCAATAAATCGCCGAAGACAAAAAAAAGTTCAAAGCAAAAAGCGTGATATTTCGTTACCATAAACAGACGTAACGTCTGACCCAAATACATGCACGAAACGATGTATTTAATTTTATTTTTCGTCGAGAAGTTCGCGCGTGGTCGGAAATTTTCCAATCGGAAAAACGAACCAATATTATACTCGGCAAACGTAAAATTTCACTCGATTGTCAAACTGATTGTTAATTGAAAGGTCAATTGTTTATTGTTCTTTCCCCTTTGTCCTCTCGTGAAGGCGACTTCAGTAGCGGAAAATGGCGCCTGCTTTATCGAACTCGCGCGTGCAGCGAGCGACGAAGAATACCGTGGAACGTGTGCTCGCGAAGAAAAATTAAGCGAAACGGTCGGGAAAAAATCCGCCTCCTTTGGTAACGTCGTTCATTCGTGTTACCACTCTTTTTCGCTTTAGCTTAACTGCACGCGTAATAAGTAACCGTGGCGAGCCCACTCCATGATACACGTATACGGCACAAAAGGCTAGGTGGTGAGACGCCTTCAAGCAACGAGAGAAAAAGGACCACGAGTCATGGAATACGTTCGCGGGAATGGAAAACCGGCATTAAGCTTCCTGAATTGATGACTTTTTATGCCGGAGTTATTCTTTTTCGCCGGCAACAGAAGACTCGCGGAAGCCCCAGAGGTTCTTGAATGAACTGCACGGATCCTCTGTTCGCGAACTTGCTTAACATCGTGACTTATGAGCCGTGTAATTTACAACCTATTCACCTTCGCCTTCACGTCTAACGAAGAATTATGTCGCGTTTCTTCGTCGTGCTTCGCCAACTGTTTAAGATTGCCCGGGACAGAATACGCTGCGCATCTGCCACGTGAGCTCGTCTGATAGATCATCCAGTTAGCGCGTGTCGCAGCTGCTCCCCGCAGACCTTCGATCATGCGCTTAACGTAATTTATGACTCGACCACCGGTAGTGAAAGTACGAGTTCAGCAAGTTTATCCTTTGATACTTGCCATTGTCTGAGATTACCCTGACCCTTGGTTACTTTTCAAGCCAGGGGTCACGGAGAAGCAGTAAGCTAGTTAGGCTCTTGGGATGGACACAAATAATTTTGCAGTTCTTCAAACTTTCTATTATTTACAATTGTGAACTGTTAACCCTTTGCACTCGAGAGGTGATCTTCAGTCACCATTAGATAAAATTTCGAAGATCGATGTTAATTAATATACCAAATTTAAGATAATGTAACGGTATGCAAATAATTCTACGTTTTAATTATCACTCGATTTCTTATTTATTGCTGAACAAAATATCGTCAGCTTCATGGCAGAAAATTTTTGAACCCCTACTCTCCTTTAGCCAAAAAATCGTCGAGTGCAAAGGGTTAATATAATTTTTAGATATACGTGATACGTGTGGCATATCATACTAATACATTTTATAATGTATATCGTTATAAGATTGTTACTGGTGTAGCAGCTTGGTAATGTAGATTTTCTAGGTGTGTAATGTGATGACAGGTATTGAAGTCACTATAGTAACTGTATTAGACGATGACTTTATTCAACTTGCTGGACATGTTCTTTGATTAACCGACAAAATTCGACTGACTATCCTGGCACTTTCTTTTGTCTGTCTGCCTCGAGACCGAATTGTCTGCAAAAATCCGTCCCAGTTCGCACTCTCTTCAGATACACATATATATGTTTATATATATGTAACACGTGTCATTGATAGAAAAAGTATTACGAGGCCATACAGATGTTTAAGAGAATAAGAATCTAAAATTTCGAATATAATTGTTCAGATCCTATTAATCCTTTCGCCTACAATATCGTGTGAAATTCGTGGTAAGAATATCGGGTCAAACACGAGTGTCACGAGTGAGAGACGTGGTCTATAGGTATGGCCCAATGTAAACAACACGGCTCAGACTCGTGGTGAATTTTCATCGATGTCTTTCTGTCTTAGTTGCGTGTTATTCTTTGCCACGTTAGTACAAAATGGCTCGACGTGTGACTAATTTTGCTATTGATCGTGCCTCACCTCATCGGAACTTCCACAATTTCCGAACGAGAGTTTGGTTAGTAATGTTTATTTTACATCCTTGCAATTTTTTCACTACTTTAACAAAAATTTAGGACAGGTGATAGAGTGGTCCGTGACCAATAATAAAGGAATCAGTTTGAAGATTTTCGTTGGATACAGAGAAGATATCTGTGCATTTATTTTGTCAAGGAAATCAGTAATTTACATAGATAAATATTGATCTAGACGTGCTTCTGCAACGTTTAATAATTATTTTCATTAGTCAGGTTCGTGGTTAATTTTCACCGAAGTCTTCCTGCTTCAGTTACGTGTTGTTCTTGAAATTGCTCGACTTGTGACTGACTCTGGTATTAATTATGGCACGCGCTATCAGAAAATTAAATTGTAGGGTAAGGAAGTAAACAACACTATCATTGTTCGCTAACCTAGTACCTATTTCCTGAATTATTTCCATATTTAACAAACGTCCATGAAAAAGAAACACACTGATGTAATCCAGCCATTATCAATCCAAATGTAAATTTTCAGAGCTGAATTAGAATTTTCCGATTCAAATCACTATTGAAACGAACCGATTCACAAATGTCACTAAACACTGCTCCATCCAATGGTCAGCAGAATCATATGCGAGATATCGACCAGTACCTATAAACATCCAGATGTGGTAATCATTTGATCAAAGGTGTAGGAAAGCAATGCTCGAAAACAAGGTCGTATCAGGCAGAAGGACGCCTATGTGCAGCTCTTTTCACATTTATGCGCTGAATTTACCGCTGAATGCTCGCGTATTATAAAATGCTTCGTGCAATAAAATGCAGTTTCATTCAGCAAAACGAAGCTATCGGCATTCGGGTTCTCCTACCTATTTCTGAAAATTTAACCCTTTGCGCTCGAGAGAGGCACCCTTCAGTCGCCATTCGATAAAATTTCGATGTTCGATATGCATTAATATGTTAAATTTCAGATAATGTACGAGGTATCGAAATCAAATAATTCTACGTTTTCATTATCACACGACTTCTTATTCACTGCTCAGAAAAATATCGTCAGCTTTGTAACAGAAAATTGTTGAACTTTTATTCTTTTTTAGCCAAAAATAGTCGAGTGCAAAGGGTTAATCGATTTTGTTCCACACGCTCGTTGCTGGTTGCTTGATAGAGATGTACACGTTATTACCATGTTAAGTGCTCGGTTTACAATTGACAACCCCGTAACAAGATACAGAGTCGCTGATTCAACCTCATCCTCATACGCGATGCTTCCCTCGGCCTGTTTGGCGCTGGAAATTTCATAGGCTGCAGGCGCTCTGGAGAAATTTAATACGATATTAGGCCGAGATTTTCGCGAGGTTATACAAATAACAACGTTACAATCGGGCACCGGGATAATGGGTCTATGAAACGATGTTATTACGCTAGCAAGGGGAGGATTACGGTCGGCTATATAATCCAGAAATTACTTGTGCCGCGTTGACCCCGATAGCAGAGCGACTGATCTTCAATATGTCCCCTTGAAACGATGATTTCGGCTTACTGGCTGTTTAATCTCTTGTCCCTCGAGGTAAAAGTTACCCGACTAGACGACGGTTTCGACGATTCCCCGCTGACTTCCTCTCTTTCTGATTAATTCCCTAACCTATTTTTCAAAATGCAATCTCGGACGGCAGAATCCAGGACAATGCGGACGTTTGCCTCAACTTCTTCGTCCGATCGGCTGCCCTGCCCAAACCGTTTTTAACTATTTTCTGCTTCTAGAGACGGCGAGTTCATTCTGGTCAGTAATAGACTGGTTGAGTTGAGAGTCTGAATATTCTGTTTTATGCGCTGAAATTTTGTGAAAGTACGAATTTATTCCTCGTGAATGTAGTATTTCGAATGTAGTACTAATGATAATATGGCGAACTTCATTATGCGATGCTAATGAATTTAAGTATCACGGAACTCTATTGCGCTGGTTAGATTTAGATTTGCATTGGAAAGTGCACTGTATTGCGCTGCCATTTGCAAGTGGCGCTGCAGTCGGAGTCTACCGCGGCGCCATCTTGGTTCGAGATACCTAATATAATGAGCAATCGCGCCTTTCGTTACTTTCCGGTTTTACTTTTAATAACTTTTTTGGTAGTCTTTGAGTCCTAAACGACTAATTTTATGTAAGAAATTTGACACAGTGTCAGTTGGATTGTGTGGTTATTAGGTTAATGGTTGTTTTAGGTTAACGGTTGCGCCATCTTTCACTTTTCTTTCGCTTTGAGCTTCAGGGACTATCGATATATCGTGTTTATTGCATTCGTTGCAAATATGAGATGCTAAATATTTTTAATATTAGACAAATAAGGAGAATGAGGAATTACTGTTGTTATGTTTGAGTTGATGTTTCGAAACGTGTTAATGACGACCGAGTTTGTGAGTTGCTCTATGCAGAGAGTGTCACCCTATCTCGACACGTTCCATTTCGTTCGCCTTATCCGAGTATTTCAGGACGAGTTAATTATATTACGATGTACGAGCGTAGGGGCCAGGTCGACAATTTTTAATCAAATATTTTCTGCTGAAGCCGGAGAATGAATATGATTCCGGAATTGCGAGTCTGGTAGGTGTAGTCTGCTTGCTCCGTTGGGTTCAATCACGATGCTATTATTGCGGTAGAACTGCGGTATCGTGTTCCACTGGACTAAAGAATAAAGACAGGTCTTCGGTTTTGAAAAATTCCACATTGAAACGTATTTATTAACTAAAATTACTGATTATCAAATTCTGGACTCTTTGCAATTATATTATTTCTCTACCTCCTTTATAATTCCAATTTCATCTATTACCTATTGACAGTTATTTTTATCGATTTTTCTGTACCTCAAAATTTGATAATATTTTGTGATTGTAAAATCAAAATATTATAGATTATGTTGCGATAGAAATTTAATTACCTATTATCTTTGTCTTCTTTTATTAACTAAAATTACTGATTATCAAATGCTGGGCCCTTTGCAATTATTTTATTTCTCTACCTCCTTTATAATTCCAATTTCATCTATTACCTATTGACAGTTATTTTTATCGATATTTCTGCATCTCAAAATTTGATAATATTTTGTGACTGTAAAATCAAAATATTATAAATTATCGTGGTAGAAATTTAATTACCTATTGTTTTTGTCTTCTTTTATTAACTAAAATTACTGATTATCAAATGCTGGGCTCTTTGCAATTATTTTATTTCTCTACCTCCTTTATAATTTCAATTTCATCTATTGATAGTTATTTTTATCGATATTTCTGCATCTCAAAATTTGATAACATTTTGTGACTGTAAAATCAAAATATTATAAATTATCGTGGTAGAAATTTAATTACCTATCTTTTTTATCTTTCAATTATCGTCATATAACAATTTCATCGACATGTCAATTTCTATTTGCTCGATAACGAGAGTCATGCATTCTAATTGTTTGCAATAATCGATAATAGAACGTGAAAATGAACCAATGGAAAACGCGATATTGTTTCTATTATAGATTGCGATACCGTATGTTTCCTATGTATATTTCTGATAATTATTAAATTTTCCGATCCATATTAGATTGCCTCTGGTCTGCCAGGGTAATTCTATTATTCTATTCAATTCAGCGGTTATAATTGGCTTTCGACGTTCTTCTAGCAGTAGATTCCAAGCTTTCTCAATATTTACTCATTCCCGTAAAGCTTCTTCGTTCGTGGAAATTTTAATTCCGTTTGTATAATACGGGAATCGAGGCAATGATTCGCACGAATGAACTCGGGGAGTTCGAGTGGCGAAGTTTAGTGGCTCATTCTCTATCAGTTCTCATTTTCTCGTTAGCGCGCTGCCGGGAACACCAATTTCAGAAACAGTCTTCGGGGTCAGCAATTAAGCACTTCCCGTCGTTCATCGTTTTCCCTCGAGGACTAATTACTGTCCACGTGAAGCAACTGTCCCGATACACAGCGTTCGAGGATTCATCGTAAACAGTAATTGCTACGTCGATAAGTCGCGAGCATGATAATACGATTTTTATTTACAAGAGGATCGTCATGCGCTGGAAAAAAGTATAAAATATACTAGAACTTTGCAATTTTTATATTTTTATATTTTATATCAGCGCTGACGTCTTATGATACATATTTCGTTATAATAGTATAATGGGTATCATTTATTATATATTTTAAAGTTCACAGAAAAATATACAAATTTTATATCGTAGATTTTAGCTTGACACCTTGGCTTGGCTTTCTCTAAAATGGTTTGAAAAATTTTTGGAAAAGAGGAGAGTGATGTTAATTATCAGTCTGACTTATGTAATTTGAAGTCTGATTGATAAATATTGTAGTTCGACTTTTAACGTCGCATTCTTTATAATATATTTAACCAGTTCTATTTGCTGAAAATTGGTCGAGAAATCGAGATCGTTACTGATTCGAGTAATAACGATTTCTTAATTTTCTTAGTATTTTTTTCATAAATTTTTGTTCTTCGTTATAATTCCATGATCTTGAAGATTTATTACAATCATACATTTAATAATTTATACATTCTTTGGACATTATAATTGAGAACGTTTCTATGAGAGATTCACAGATTTATGGGATCTTTTTAGTAAATCGTCTGTAATGAAATATTACATTTTCAGAAATATTCTGTTTAAATTTAAACTTAATATTCCAATGTTAGAACCAAAATTTCTGATGCAGTTTACTTAATTTTTCATCTTGTCTTGCGAACCCTTTTTCCAGATGCGTCCGTAATTATACAATGGAATATACTGTACCGAATGAATCTTATAATGAATAATTCTTTCCATTGAATGCTACAGCGAACATGAAAATTCTTTTGTACCGATTGCATTACGTTTATTGTCTTAATAATGCAGTAACTGGTGACCGAAATTTCTCAGTGAATGTCGTGCATCAAACTAGGTCAGTCATTTTTTCGATATCATTTAAGAAATTAGTCACGTATTAATTTTGGTTAGTTCCCCAATTATTTACTTTTTAACTCTATATTATAATTTATCTATAAATTCATATAAATGTAACAAATTAAATTTTTAACGTGTATATTTGCATACTCTCCTCTTTCTTGAATTACCTATTTCAAAACAAACAATATATGTTGTTTCTCATTATATACTTTATCATATTTGCCAAACAAATTTTCTTGGCAAGCCCTAAATTATAGTCATTAGAAATTATTTATGTTTCGACATGTTCAGAAAATCAAGCTTCTAATTCCTCACTTACATAAGAAGACCATAAACCCTCGTTAACCTGCGTCTTCACAGTACAGCAAAACATTATTATATAACAAATTTTCTTCTAACTTTTCTATGTAATATATTATATTATTATACCTTGTCATTAGGATTTGTTGAAGTATATCTACTGTATTTAACGGAACGTACTTACTAGTCAGAAAATATGAACGAAAAGAGAAAGACCATTAGGAAATATGCCTAATGAAAGCCAGAGACTGTTCTAAGTGAGCTCATTCTAGAGTCGTCATCGAAGTTCCAAGCCTCGAATCATTTAGGAACCAATCGCAGTGATCGACAAATTCGTCCATGAATTTCAGATCAAAGTGACAAATAAGTCAGCGCTATAATTGCACAGTTAAATTCCACTGACTTTGGTATCAAGCAGATTATTACTGCCCCAAAACCGAATATCCCTAATTAAGTGGAGGACTGTTCATATCCTTACTGCCAGCGTCCTTTGATGTGAACCTTAGTAAGGATTAATATATTACCCATAAGACGATATGCATAAAGACCCAAATTATTTAAACATCCACCAGGACTGAAAGACGTCGAAGCTAACACACACCCCCAATATTATTCACGACCAATAGGAAGACACACACCCATCTCTCACATTTCCTACCAACCAATCGATAGATAGACAAAGCTTATAAAACTATCGAGATAGCAGTCACAAGGGAGTTCTAAAAATATCACGAAAACAGGACAAGCATCACGACCTGTCATCAAGGATCCACCATCAACTCAGCGCAGGAGACAGTCACACCTTAGAACTTTGTCGATGACTATCAGCCAAGATTCACGACGATTAACTCAGTACGAGAGATAGTAACACATCTGAACTCTGTAGTTCAACCCCAACCAGGTCTAACTCTATTAATTTAGAGTAGGCCTCATGCCAGCAACACTGTCGCATCTGCGTAAATGGGCCTTACGACCTCGCGAGACTCCCTGTGAGTTGCAGTGTTCGGGACACATCACAGATAAGGTTCTCATAGACGGTGGGGGGCATTTGAAGTCGACTGGTCGCAAGTATCCCTCGGTGGGGGCGTAGCTAGAAGGGGCAGTAGGGAAAAGGTAGGGATGCGTTTCGTTCGGGCCTGCTAGCGGACTCATAAGTAAGGCTACCCTAGCAGGTCCTGCTTTAAACACTTTTTTTTTTTAAATATAGGTTTATTGTGCCAGGAAATCTTTACAAATATATGAATTAAAAAAAAACCAAAAACGTATAAATGGTTATACATGAAAACTTAGGCTACGAGATCGATGGCTCCAACATGAAGCACTCGCGATCTTAAAAGTAAACTTAAACTACTTAAAGCTTATCGCTTTAGGATAATATATACTTAAGAATTATCTTATATTAGGTCGCGTGTTTGCCTATGTATAGAAAAGGCACGAAAACAATACAGTGTGGAAAACTATACGGTATTGCCTTAGACACTGGGATACTAATGGAAGGTCAGGAAGTTATGTATGTCCGATCTGGGGTTGTGGGGATATGGCTAAAGTAACGTTGCTTTACTGCTTCTTAAAATACAATAAACTTATGCTTATATTATCGGCTACGAAACTAAAGACTCGCTACGGGTACGCTCGACTTTTACTTGTTAGACGCTATCTCGAAGACCGTGAAGGACTGTCCTCGCCCACGCCCTTACACCCTTATTTAAACCGTTCATCCTCCTCATTCGTACCCGGACTTTCTTCCCCAGTCATGCTCCTTTCTCACGCAACCTCGGTGGGCCAGGCACTTCAACCACTCTGCACGCATCCTTAAACTTTCGTTCGACTCTACCATAAATAATCCTTGCAGTCGATCCTTACGCACGTGGTCACTCTCATTCTAAGTCCAGACACACTCGACATTTCCCACAGCCACACTTATTCCATTCCCACATATATGTGAGTTTATTGTATAACAACGTATATTTATTATAAAATTATAAATTACACACGTCTTATAACGTAATTGTTCATTCTCACGCTTCTTATAACAAACTGAATTTCCTTATAACATATTGACTCTGATCCATAGCAACTGCACAACACCACGCATTCTAGATCTTCCACTCGTACTTCTAAAAACATACATATCTACATTCGTGCCATTATTCGATCTCACACATTTGCGTTCACACTAATAAAGCCAAATTCACAATATATATAGGAATTAGAGGGTCGGAATGATTTTCACTACAAGACCAATTTCAGTTCGAATCCTCAACGTTCTAAGCAGTCTATGATCATCCTGTAGCGACTCTCGTTACGAGGTCAGTTCTTATTCACCCTTGCACGGATTACCGACACTGTCAAAGCCATGGTCAACGCATTACACGCATCCTCGTGTGTCAGTACTCGAAATCTCTTTATATTCTCGTAATAACTCCAACGATGATCATCTTGGTAGCTCGTGGCCAGCTCATATCACCGTTTCGTTTCTGCTGCGTAGGTATCCCGACGATCAATCGATAGCTGTACAATTAACGGTGATTGTCATCGTGGCTATTATACTTTTTGAAAGGGACGTAGAAGCACTCGTTTTAGTTAATGCGTCCGACTAGTTTCCACGTGAATTGAATCGTCGCGGAGAGGAACCCTGCATTTGCATAATCAATACACGCGATCTTAAGTGCTTCGGACGTTTCCGTTGCAATTAGAAGATATCGCAGGGAAAACCGCCGTGATCGATGATTTCAAAGTGCGACGGTGTCTAAGATGCTGAGACACTTCGATGGGCCATCTATCGGATGGGTGCGATAATGCGCAGGACGAAAAATTGCGAGGGGAATTTTAGCAACGACACAGAGGAGTGTTCAAGGTTTTACTCGGGACGCGGTGTTTTCGACAAGCCTTCGGATTAAGGGTAAGATTGAATTCTTAGACAATATGTGTTTGTGTAAATTCTTCGTTTAGAAATTGCACAATGGCAGATTTCTTTGCGTACAATAGTTGTGGATGGAAATGGATACCAATATCTTCTACGTTTTTTAACAGTTAACGTATCAGTGTATTTAGATAAAAATATTTAAATAATAAAAATAACTCGCAATAAACTGTTTTAAATAAAAAATTGATTGGCACTTTCTAGAAAATTCTTCTCTCTTTCTCTCTCTCTCACACACACTCTTATCAACCGTTACATAACTATGTTTCCCCTTTGACAATTCT
Organism: Eufriesea mexicana; assembly: GCF_001483705.2. Lineage (NCBI taxonomy): Eukaryota > Metazoa > Arthropoda > Insecta > Hymenoptera > Apidae > Eufriesea > Eufriesea mexicana. The sequence continues at coordinate 1,566,751 of NW_016910703.1, read as the reverse complement.
AACATAACTGTTTTATTCTGGCACATTCTTCTAAACATTTTTCAAACATCATTCATATTAGACTGCACTTGCACATATATTTATATCATCGCAAATGAGTTTTATTTAATCAACCTCATTCGCATTCACACATATAAAACCGATACTCGCAATAGTAATGTAAATTAGTGATTTTCAATCTTTTTTATTTCATATTGTAGTAATTATTTATTAAATTAACTAATTAAATAATTACTCTTGTTTAAATATTAATAGAACGATTAATTGATGTCATTGAAATAAAATAATTACTTAGATGGTGTGAAATATCCAAAACTGTATTACAATTTGGTTGATGTGACAGAGAGAAAGGGAAAGCAAATGTAATTTTTATATCTTTGATATTATCTTCAAATCATTAAAAATTCTTACAATATGTATAAAAATTCTATTGTAGGAGCAAAGTCATTCAAAATTGTAACATATTATAATATATGTCTGTGAATAAAATATTTTATCTTTGAAAATCTTGAAAATCCATTTTGACAGATAGGCTCTTCTTTCAAAATGCACCCAATTCTTGCAAGTGTCATATCACAGTATCTTGATTTTATTGGAAATTCGAAGAACTGCTTTCAATACCAAGATTGTTGACAATTGCTTGACTAAATGACTGATTGTGACATTTACTGAATGTTGACATGTTTGATTTAATCTCCATGTGTCTGATTCGTGCATGTCAAGAAACGTGGAAGGATCCCATAAAATATGCGAGAAAATTTGTGCTACAATTTGTAGTCAAATTACGCTGGCTGAGATAAATTTTGACTTCGTACCTTAATCTGATGCATTGTTACGTGTCTCCTGACTCGTGAAACGACATAGCCGTAAACTGTTACCTTTAAAAGACACCCGTGACGATCGTTACTGTCAATCCCTGAAATTGAACGACGTACCTGGAACCATGTTCGTGTCTTCGTCCTGATCGAGGCACAAGCCACCTGTCTCACGAAAACTAATCAATAGCTTTTCTGCAGAATTTCCATTCCCGAACTATTGACGTTTTGGGGTGTCCGAGCTCAAAGTTCCATTTGGAAAATTTTATCAGCCGATTTCCGACGACGTGACGATAGAAAATCGCGTGTTTTGTTACCATCTTTATTTAATTACTGGTTCATTGCAAGACGAATTTCAGAAGAGTAAAAGAAGACACTAGTTAAAGTGTGTCATGTTTAATATCGATGTAGAAAAGATGGAATATTCAAAAATAATCGCAGAATTTCTAAAGAACAAAGAAATCTAGAATTCAAATATAGTCAAGAATCAAATGTTTTAGAGGCTATAATTATTTTCTAATTTTAGTAATTATATATGATACAATAGTAATCTTGTTTCGGAAACTATGCTTCGTGGTTTTCATTAATATTTTCGTGTACACATGAAAGTGACACTAACAATTTTCTAAACAATTTTAGTTTAATATTTATTTTTAATCTAATAGCTTAATATATGATTCGACTGTTTGGATTATAATTTGCATTTACAGTGCAGATATAAAATTCTAAATTGCTGCAAATATCTTTATTTCTTCGAGATACGTAATTTCACCCAAGGTATACAAAAATCAATAAAATTTTTATAACATACCAAAATTCGTAGTTAATTTTTTCTATAATAAATAATTCTGATCTTGATCAATCTCGACACTTTCAATTTTCTCCGAATAACTGCAAATTTCTTGAATTTTATCCAAATTTATCTGAATTCTTAATGATCTCGACACTTTTAATCCCGAGAATGGGTGAGAATTTATCGAAGGTCGGAGGTACGAGTTACGAGCCCATCAAGTCGCCAATTATGGGCACTGGTCCGTGGGTTTATGATGCATCAACTGCTATTGAGAATGAGCGAGGCACCAGGAGTGCTACTAATTGGCAGAAACGAGAGCGCCTCTTTGATAACACTGTTCAACACGAATTTTAATCTATAATATCCATTGGGTAATTCTTGTGCAGTTTACCTTCCTGAAAACGAATCCGTAATCGAAATTGCTCTATCACCCTCGTTCTAACAATTTTATATTAAAAGGTCATTCGTATTTATATATCCAATAATAATAATATTATTATACATCGAATAACGAATAATATATTAAAATTGCAAATGATTTAAAAAAATTTCTTATAATTTTGCGGTTGGTGTGATAAAGTGCGTGAAGACATATACCTGTTTATATACCTGTGTATATATATAATGGGATCTACTGGACGATGATTTTGGTGCTGATTACACACGACCACGGCTCTTATGAAACTAGATCCGCGAACAATGGCTGCATGGCGGCAAAATCCCGCTTATGGGTTGCTGATATATATCCTACCCTTCTGTCATCATTGATCGTCATCATAATATTGTTTCTGGGTGGTTTCTTCTTCAAAATACTAATATGCGTGTAGAAAATTCGTATTAGATATAGAAGTTTTGTAGAAATGCAAGAATATGCGTAGAAAGGACGCTCAGTGTGTTATTTTCAAATTTGATGACCAATTATAGTTATTCAGAAACGCAAATAATTATAATTAGGACATTGGTAAACATTGGATAGCCTCACTGAATTTATAGGACTTCAGTGAACTTCCTAATGTTTTTATGGTTTATGTAATACTTCAATTTATACCAAAAATTATGTCTTTTTAGAAAATCACCCAGTTTTTGGAAATTAAGAGTGATGCAGCTGATTTGACTACGGATTCGTGTTCTGGATAGTTAACCCATTTGCACCATGGCTCTACTTAAGGTGCCGTGTTTAGGCATCAGCGACGTTCAACTGACGACTATCAGCACCTACTCATAATGGCAGTTAAAAGGATTTTCACGACAAAAGTAAAACTTGTTAAGAATATAATAAACCGATGTAGATGAGATGCTCTGAAAAGGGATCAAACGTGATGTGTGGCATATGAAGAATACTCAGCAACTGGTAATAGGAAAAGTTAGCTCGCGGATTATTCCGCGCTCGGTGATAGACGACAGTCGTGGCTCGCGGAATATTCCGCGCTTGGATGCAAATGGGTTAACACTTTGCACTCGAGAGGCGCCTTTCAGTCGCCATTTGATAAAATTTCGAAGCTCTATACTAATTAATATGTCAAATTTAAGATAATGTAACGGTGTGAGAGTTGTCGATATAAAATAATTCTACTTGTTAATTATTATAGATTTTTTATTTACTGTTCAAGTAAATATCGTCAGTTTTATAGTAAAAAAATCTTTGAACTCCTATCCTTTTTCAGCCATTTCCAAAAAATCGTCGAGTGCAAAGGATTAATTCTTTCAGAATCACCTAATTGGTATTACATATTAGGGAAAATGTTAAAATTTGTTGGATAGTGTAACGGGTACTAGCTTTAGCTGTTTGGCTCTTTGTTATTAGGCGTTAAACAGATTAATCAATTTGTAATAAATTGATCCTCAGAAAGTATCAACTGTCTCGCGTTTTCGTTATTTTTATCCCAAGGAACCTCTGACGTGCCCCAAATCTCATAATGGATACTACGTCTCGCGAGATGTAATTCTCCTGATAAAAATTCAACGCGTCCAATGTCCCTCACGTTTGACCTATCTGAGCTAGATTTTACTTCGGTGACAAACGTAGGAGCCCAGGGTTACGTTTTTGACACAGAAACGAAGCAGACCGTGGGACTCTTATTGCGCGAGCACTTTGTAATTTTAAGCTGAAAGTTTGCTCTTTCCACGGGGCTGCATGACGTTTCAAAAACGCGAAATCTTCGAATATGAATGTCTGCTATTTGCATTTAGTTGAAGAGTGGAAATGATTTCCCTTTTTCTGCGTTTTTTCTTTGCGTGAAGAATGATGGTTCTCGTTTGCACAGAATGGTCGAGCAAACAGGCAAATCGAACGTTCCTTTCGTTTCGAAACTCCTTCAGATATAACGGTTGGGAGAAAGTTTCCAATAATCGTTGCAATTTCTTCGTTTGTTAACGAGATGGGAGGATCAGGAAAAAATTTCTTTATTCTTTCTTTCTTTCTTTCTTTCTTTCTTTCTTTTATCTCGTTTCGTTGCGACGAACTAGTCACTGAAGTCGTGAGCGATGAAATGTACAGGGTGATCATTTTCACAGTAATTATTATAAAACGTTGCAATAGAAAGAGTTATCAAATAAAATTGTTTGCATTTTATTATGTGATTCATAACGACAGCGAATGTCTTGAAAATTTGCATTAATTTTATTTTTTAGATGAAATTTATTTTTATTGGCTTTATTAATTTTGTTTTCATTCCGATCGTTATTATGAGGTAATTCTATATAAAAAGATAAGTCGAAGACGTAAAATAACACATGAATACAAATCGTGTACTGTCTACACAAAATAACACATTTTTCACATGTTGCTTTGTTCTCGGGAAAATTCAGGTCAAACATTTGAAGGTTTGCGTCCATTTAATCTACGAACTTTTCCATGAACTATATTCTTCTCGCCAAGAATAATCAAGAATAAGGAATTCGTTTATATAACTTTCTGTATATATAAGTATACTAACCTGAAACCATCAAATGTTCAAGGAATTTTGTTCTACATTTTCGACTTCATTTTTCTTACAGGATCAGTGTCTTGTAGGTCATACATCAATTATACCAGACACTCTACTTGTACCCCATTTCCTCTGCTATCGGAATACCATTTATCACGAAAAGTTCTGTAAACCAAAATTGAGTTCTTCTTAATCATTACACATTTACAATTACCCTAGTTCAAAACTATAATCTATTCCTTTAATTTAACGACGTATTCAAAATTCCAGGTTTTCTTCTCAGTTGCTGTCGTAATTCAGTTTTCGGCCCGTTCGGTAACTACCCAAAATATGCGGCAAACCTCTAACACGAGGTGAGGATTCAAATACCGACGCATATTGTTCAGAAAACTCGAGCAACTACCAGCCCACCGTCTTTCCTAATTTGAATATGCACAGAGCTCCCTAATCGGTCGGGCAGGTCCATCTTCAGCATTCTAAGTAGAACAATCCAAGTAATTTGGCACGAGGGGGAAAGAGCCGCGTCCTGGCCTACCAGGACCGCGAAGGCAGCGGCCTGGACCATTATTTAAAACACGGAGGTTGTTGGGTTACTAGCCCCGGTCAGCCTCAATAGAATACATTAGCGTTATGCAAAGCGAAAGGAAATTTCGCAGAACCGCTTCACGGTAGCTCGTCGTGTATCACGCTTCGTGTAATCTCTCCTCGTGTCCCTCTTTCTCGTTCCCTTTGCCAGTTCCACGGCTTTCTCCGCCTCCTCGGTGCTAGCCGGCTAAGCTAGCGTGCACCACTGATGTCTATACGCGCAGTCATCCAGCGCTGCAAGAAGTTCCACGCTGAGACCAGACCGCCAAGCGTTTCCGTCCTTTTCACCACCGCGGTTCACGGCTATTCTACAATCTCGGGCACGATAAGTGGGTGGCTCGTTACTTTTTGATCAATATTTAACGGCCACGCGCCGCCTGAGATTGCGACGCCAGGTTTCTTGACCTCTAACGATCGTGTCACACGAGCTCCTCGCGTCCTACGGTCAGCCCGGATGTGCTCCAGGATGTGCTTTCGTGGATTCGCGGATTATTGGACGAACGAGATGAGAAACTTTTCGACCATATGTGTCCTGCGGTTTTCTCGTCACAATTAAACACGTGTTCCGTTAGTTGAGTGCAGGGATTGTCCCTGGGTCTCGCTGGGGACGTGAGTCAAGTCGGATTAACAGAGGAATTATTGATCCGAGGAAGTTTGCCTTTGGGTGAAGTAACCGTGTACATCGAGGATTTGTACACGCTCCGAGTTATGGGGAAATGGGGAATTCGTGGTTGCTGTTGGTTATTGTCGTTCCTCTAATTCTAGTTTATAATTTTTTACAATTTCCCAGCAGTCTTTTATTTAAATTATTTTATCACGTTAATATATATAAGTAAGTTTACATGTTTGAATGAGATTTCTAGCAATTCTATGGGGACGAATTTTTAGGAGGAAGAGAATGTATGAAAATGACACGTGTGATCATTACAAACTTTTTTGATACCCTGTTATATCATGTTCTTCCATTTTGCCCGATTCGAGGTGATTTCAGATGGTATATCCTTCTAACAAACACAGCAAAACAAGGTATATTTATTATCCTTTACTAGGGGAGCTCCCCTTATTCGTTTTACAGAGATGTTTCTTCACAACATGGAAATTTGTCTGGATATCTGAGGTATACGGATCTCCGAGTTGAATATTGAAGAACACGTATGGAATTATTCAAAAGGAGTCTGGAATATTTACACGTGTTCATCATTTCAGTTTATAAAGAATTATACAGTAACATTCTTTGAAAAATTCCTTGCATTGAGTAGGAGGTCATACAAAATACAGATAATTTTAAAATTAAATTGTTTTATATATCATTTTGAGATAAGTAATAATTCTTTTATAGACAATTGGATCTTTAAATAATTCTTTAGATTTTTGAATAATTCTGCACAGAGACATGGAAACTATCTTCATTATTTATTATTAATATCCCTCCCGAGAATTAACTATTTAATAATATTTAAAAATAAAATATTATGTGATATATCAATTCTTTTAAGATAATATTCTTTTCCTACACTCTCGCAATAAATCCCATGCAATATAAATAATCTATGGTATTCTATTGAAACCTAATTACTTTATTATACTACGTTCACCGATATTGAATTTTTATTGTTACGTTTTATCACTTGAAATATTTCCAAGGCTAATTGGAACTAATGTTAGTTCTTATGAATTATAAGTAGTAAAAGAGAAAACGTTCAGCACACCTAGTTTCAAATTCATTAAACTGTTCATATCGCGTGACATATTTTAATTGATCGTTACGACTTTAGAAGTTGTAGAAACTGTTGAAGTAGGACGCATAGCACGTGTAGCCAAGTGTCGAGCACTGCGAATTGTTTTTTAATCAGTAGACATTTGTGGCAATCACTTCTCAGTAGACCAGTAGCACAGCAGGTATTGTATCCTCTTGTTGCCATATCTTTTCAACTTTTTCGTTCCTTGCTGTTTTTGCTTCTTCCTTTACGAATGAAGTATAACATCAGGCATTACAATTTAAAATATCCCTTTTACATTCTTGCAAATCTGCATATCTGTACAGAAATTCAGGCACCATTGACTAAGTCCTCTATAGGTGATCTAGGTCGTTGAAGACCCAAGCGAAATTAGACTCTCGTGTTTCTTTGAAACGAACTTTTATTTTTATTAAGACAAACTATATATATATATTCAACGTAGAAGCTTTTGACACATATACCAGGATCTTTTTATATTTTTAAAAATTCTAAAACTATTGCAAAATTTGGTTTGGATATATAAAAATGAAGTAATACGATTTTTAATATATTCTACGTTAAAAAATGAATCGAAAGTATGCAATACTATTTTTTCATACAATGCTTTGTTTTCAATAAAATCGAGCTCCAATGTTTACGGGATAAGCGCAGGTCTTCTTCCTCTCTCTTTAACAGATGGAACTATATATTAATATCTCTGTCTATAAATATTTATAATATATTTATTAATATTCTCAACGAATCGTATTGTTATAGCCGTATTATTTCATTGCTTTCGTCACGTATAGTCTGTATTCATAAATTTGTTAGTATCCATAAAATGCAAACCGACGAATTTTTAATGTGAATTTTCTCGAATACGAAGCTACATATGAACAAATTTTATTCCATATTTTCGGCTCATTTTTTCGTAAAAAATCATCTTGTTTTCAATTATACTCGCAATTACACCCTGTGTAATTTTTATTCGAGTACGTCGAGTCACCCTTTTATTTTTCAAACATGACTGTACGTCTTTAGTAAATATAAAGCAAATTTATTTTTGTTTGATGAATGTGAAGGTATAATGTGGTTGCGAATGCATTGAAGGGACAATAGATGCAAGAGCAAATGATACATCGCGTACAGGACGAACCAAAACATGTTAGCTTGTTTCGAGAAACAAAATGGGAGTTCGTGAAATCGTATATATGTACCTGTATCCAGGTTGCGACCCTGCTTCGCGTAAAACTATCGGAAATGAGATATATATATATAGGGAAGATAGAAACTTTGCGATGCATGTCGATACAGTTATGCATTTCCTGGCGAACCTGATGTCCGTAGTTTCCTTCGTGAGCGAATTAAAAGGGGAAGCGCAGTTTAGCACGACGACCTAACAATTCTTCGTTAACGCTGACTAATTTCCTGTGGGAATTAATGGAAGAGTAATGCTGTTATCGATTGTTAGGGAAAATTCGACATTTTAGAATTTTCGAGTTTACTTTATTACGAGCTTCTACTAACTCTCAGTTATTACGTCTTTCATTTAATAATTATTTGATATTATTTTCCACGTTCCAACGAATCATCGGTGATCACTATAGTGTTATTTTAACCTGGAAAAATAGTTTTGAATATTTCTTTAGTTTTTGGAAAATGTTTAAAAGTCTGTCGTATTCAATTAATAGCAGATTAATTCGGTTAAACTGTATTTTTTTTAAAAATGCTCTTCAAAGATTTTCTGGCTTGACCAACCACAACGTCTGACACAGTTTTGCAGTGGGAAGTTTTTTGAAAACGAAGGTTTTATTTTAAAATGAAAAAATTGTAAAATATTTATGGATTTATTTACATTTTAGATTTACTCGTTTCTCTATCCTTTTTCCATAAAAGTATATCAAAATTGTACAGTATGTATGTTTCCATAATGGTACCAGTGGGCAACAGAGGGTCGAGTTAGGGTCTTATCTTGTTTCGTAGTTACAATAAATTTATGTATGATTTCATTTGTAGAAAATAATTAGTGTACAATTGATGTGACTTATAAATAAAAATCCCAACAATCAGATTTTTGAGAACCAAATTTGATTTTTAAATTGTAATCTAATTACCTTCATTACTTTTCTAAAGCAGGTCTTTCTGAAACCTAATTGTGTCTGTCACTTTGACTATTCTTGTCGTTAGTTCTCTTCTGTACTGATAGAAGAAATGTGAAATTACTGCAAATGTGAAATTATTGCAGTGTCCTTCAAAGAATCGTGTCTTTCTCTTTCTTGTACCCACAGCAAATGGTAGAAGAGAGATAGGATTTATAGGACTATTCTGTCTCTCAGAGACGCAATAAACGTCGTAATGGAATTTTATGAGGGCTTCAAGAAAAACTATGACCCTGGGACGTAACACTTCGAACAGTTAATGAGAATTTCTCTAGTCTGCGACGAAACTTAACTCATGCGTAAAGGTACTTCTCTGTTATTGTCAACGCTATGTAATATTTTCTTTATATCGAATAACAAGTATGTCAAGTATGATGTACATATATTTCGTCTTGTTGGTTCCTAAATTAAATATGGTCGAATTCCCGAGGAAAACTGTTAGGTCCGTGACAGAGGTTGTATTAGGGTAGCCTATTGATCCTTTATATTGCACAAGGGTGTCGTCTTTGGTGTACACCAATCGAAGTCCTGTCTCTTGTGTAGGACTTGGGATCGTGGTAAATAAGTGGATACAAGTGGGTCCTGACTAGGTTTGTTTATTTATGTGTAACGTGTTTGTTCTCTCACCCTTTGTATCCATAGCCTAAGATCTCTATTTTGAGAGTACGTCTTGCTTCCATGTCTATGACATTCTCACTGTGTTATTTCTCTAGAAAAAGAATTCGAGTCACTTAGTGCGTGGTAATCGAGAAGTTTAATCTGTCTTTTAAAAATTTTGTGAAGTCACATAATCGTGTCACTGTTCGTCTTAAAAATTTCTTAAATCATATAATCGTGTCACTGTTCGTCTTAAAAATTTCTTAAATCATATAATCGTGTCACTGTTCGTCTTAAAAATTTCTTAAATCATAAAATCGTGTCACTGTTCGTCTTAAAAATTTTATTAAATCATAAAATCGTGTCACTGTTCGTCTTAAAAATTTTGTTAAATTATATAATCGTGTTACTGCTGGGGAATTTAAATTTCTGCTCATTTTTAAAATGTTCTCTATCAAAGAGAAAATATGGTTTATTCGCGTACATAATTACTGAAGATCTAATAAATTTAACCTAGATCCCATAAGCTCTTACCAAATCATAGTTATTAAATAATAATTATGCTTATGCTTCTGCTTAAAATTTTCACATTTCTAGCGATTATTTCGCAGCCAATGGCAATAAATTTGCTGAACAGCATTTATATTTGAAAATCAATCTCATTTTCATATCAAATTCGAATCGCCTGAATCATTTCAAAACATTTCACTATCAAATGGATCAAAGCACCATGTCTCGTTTGAATGACACTTTAAACACATTCCTGCCCAGATATTTATTGCATCTCTAATTTTATCAGAGATCCTGAAATAGGAGGCTTCGAAGCAGTATAATTAAATAAATACGAGAATTGAGAACGTTGATATTAAATTATTATAGTTCGTATTATATATCATTAATGATAATGACTGAAAAAATTATTTTTCCTTTGTACTCATTACTAATAATTTTCTTAGCTATTTCACACGTTACTTTGTCAATATTGATCAGGAATCAATCAATGTTCCCTCGCCTGTAGCATCAATCCCTCGCGTTATTCTTAATTTAGATGAATTCGGACAGACTTTGCCTTTGGGTTCGATCATCTACCATCCATCGATTTTCTCTCTAATTACCAAATTGCATGGACGATCTGCATGGAGCTTCAGCCAACGCATGAAACCAGAGATATTTTACCTTCCAATAGCAGTAAATATCGGTTATGTTATTGGCGATAAAAAATATTTGACAATTATTTAAAAAAGGAGGTATTTCATTGGTTTCCACGATTTTCGAATATGTTGTTGAAATCAACATTTCGAACAACTTCCTCGTATACATGTAACCGTTACTCGGCCTCAATTTCCAAAAAAATTATTGCTACTGTTACAATGAATTTTGCCTATAGCTATGGTGTCTGCGAGAGTGTGCGTGTAAGCATTGAATCGCCAATTGTTTATGTTTTCTATAAATGCATCGAGACGCCCGAAAATGTATATGTGTAACAGATCTACTTAAAAATTCAATTTGATAAAGAAAACCTAATCTCAACCTCATTTAAACCTAACTATTCTATTTAGAATCTAATTTAATGTCTAATTAGGGGCCTAGTATCTAATTAGGTTTGGGTTTGGTTCTTTTATTCCGAAGGAAATAAGGCATCAGGCCACGTATTCATCTTCTGCCTCAATTTTCTTGACACATTATACGTTATCCGTCATTGGCTGCCATGCCGTTGTTTGTAGAAACGAGAGATAAGGGGTGATCGTAGACTGACGCATACAGAGTCACAGACGCGTACGTATATACAGAATTCAATGTTTAGTAATTATATTTTTGAATAAAAATCTTGGAAATTAAATTTGAGCAACGGTTATATGTTTAGGAGAAAATTTTTCAAAATGTCGATTTTTACAGAATATTTGAAAATCATCGTAATCGATAAGATTTTTAGACCATTTCCAAATAATTACCAAATATTTCAAGGAAAATACATTTCTGTTACTAGTTTCTTGCACAGAATAGGTCAGACTGCTTATTACTTCACTGGCCATTAAGCGTTTTTGCCCATCGAGACGCGATCTTTCAGCCTTCGGCCATCGCCAAATCGTTAATCGATACGAAAGACAGCGGCCTACGAGAGACGCGAGCGGTACGAAACGCTTCGTCGAACGCCTACTCGATATCGAATATGGATTATGCACGCGGCCGCTACAATGTCCCTGCACACGGACCTAAGTCTCGCTGACCCACGATAAGCGCCTGAATATTTTCCAGCCCAGAACGCAGTAATGCCTCGTTATTGTCGTGACGTGCATGAAAGATCGCGACCGTGGCACTTAATACGAAACTCTCGAGAAATTTTAATCCTTACAAAGGGTACATCGTGCTCTGTTACCATGTGAATAGCTGAACTGTACCTCTGCAAAACCTTTTTTTGGAGTAAATTTGTGTTATTCGAAAACTCTGATCGAGCAAAGTACAGAAATTGTATTTTAGGTTAGGAATATATTCCTTTTACATTTATTATACTGTGAAGATTGGAAATGTTCACAATCAGTGACATAAATGCATGTTAAATTGAAGCATTCGTATATATTCGAATTTTTGTAAAATTGCAAAACAATTTGACAATTTGTAATACATTTTTAATATATTACAAAAAATATTCGAAAATAACGAACAGTATTAATCGAAATGACCATTCATTAAGAGAGAAGTTTCAGTGTTATGTTGATTCGTTTTCTGTTGCTTATACCGGTTTTCAGAGGGTTATGCACTGAACTCACTAGCGCCACCATGGCCTATATCTGCAATGAATATATTGTCAATATCCTGTAGGTATTGTAAATGCATCGGATTATTTTTAAAATTTTTTCGATACAATCTGGGAATTATCCCTGTGCTGCGTGTACGTATTCGGTGAGTACTTTTAGTTAATATTATAAATTTTCTCGGAAAATTGGGAAAAATGTTTCCCTGAGATAAAGTTTCCGTATTGGAATAGCTGTATGTTCTTGGCTCTGAAATATCGAATGGCATAACTATATGGACATGGTTAGGCGAGGGTGGTAGAAGGGAATGATTATCTTTTCGTTCCTGTGAAAAGGTGAAATATTATTTTTCTCTTGGTTATTTCATGTGAGAAAAATAATTACTGTGTTCCAGTATAACGTGGACATTTTTCTGCGTATAGTATAGGTACATCTAGGTATATATAGGCCACAGTATCCGAGTCTTTCAAAGGGTAGAGAGTGTAAAGCTTAATTCATTTTTTCTACATAGAGTACATCGTACAAAAAAAGAGGGAAAAAAGAAAGAAAATGGCGAAATGGAAAGAAAAAGTGTATAAATTATTAGAGGATGAAGAAAGAGAAAAATGGACGAGAAAGAGTAATGAATACAAGACAAAATTAAAGAGCGTTATATACATATGATTCTGTTGAATATATTAATCAAACTGAATGAAATGACAAATAAAATCCTTTAATTGATGAATAATGGCTAGTCCCAATATTTTCGCGTATTTTATGAAGAACAGAAATATATGAAATAATGAAATGTATTTTTCAGTAAAACATTAAAATCCCGGTTTGGTAGTATTTTTCGATTTTAAAGAAAACAATTTATAAATTGAGTTTTTAATATGATGGTACTAAATAAATTGATGACTTGATCAGTTTGTTACGTGAAAAATTCACCATATTGGAAACTGCTGAATGCATGCAAATGTTCTTTAAATGTATTATCTCTGCTTGCCAAAATTTGTATCAATATTTATCATAATTATCATTTCCCGTAATTACTTATCCCATGCACAATTATTTTCCTACGTAAATATTATTTGATATTCTGCGTACATGTACATTTTTCAGTAATGTATATGCAATTTTCGATGGTGTACGAGCGAATTTAATTGCAGTAGCTTCTGAATTAGCTGAGCAATTTCACGCAGTGTCGAGCATCGACTTTTTTAACGTGGAATAGGAGAAAAATGCTCGCTGGTTATTCAAAAATTTGAATCATTCGACAGTTGTTCGAACTGAGCTGTAGAAATGGGCGAATTTTGCACTAATTAAAGCACGCTAGATAAATCCGGATGAAAAAGGTTAAACGAAGTACAAGGTCGTTCAGGTGATCTTTTCGTCTGTTCATCGATCAGCGAAAGAACACAGGACGTTATAGCAAGGTGATCCGTGTTAGGCGAAAACTACTTCGCAGAAGAGCATAATCCAGTAGTAAGATTAGGATTAAGCTCTATGAATTTCTCAGCAGTCTCGGTGACTATATTATGGAACAGTTTTAAATTATTTTAAGCTATTTTCATGTTCCAGGATTATGGTTTCTGTTTGCAAGTGATTTCAATTTTACAATTATTTTATTACATTCACATCCCAAATGTGAGATATTTATTTACCATTGTTCTTGAAACACGATGGTATTTATAATAAAATATAGGAAAATTTCAATTTTTATTTGTATTTTTTAATGATAATGATGGTAGTATTATTTTTAAATTCTAATTTGATTTTGGCTTTGTTTAGACGTGAGTTAAATGATAATTTTATTACATAGTAATAAATATAGAAAAGAAATAGTAATAACAACTTATTTCTTAAATTTCGATACCTTTCCAGTTTCTTCTATATCGATTTTCAAAACCGATACCACTGAGTGTAACTTCCATTTCGTATAAATAATATTTGCTTGTATTTTAACTGGAACTTGGTATATATATTTTTTATAAATCATAATATCGCTGTATAAAGGTGGAATAAGTAACCTAAGTTTATTATTCATTATTTCTTTCTCTTTTTATTTTACGAGCACAAGATTTTCTCCATTTTACTAATTCAAATTTATTTTCTTGTATTTTTCAAATGAGCTATATGTTTTCTGACACAAGCAGTTCTCTTTTAAAACGTGTAGGTATTACCATTCATGACATTGGCCAGAGTATGACCCTATATAATATATTAACTCTATAATGAGTCCTCTCAACTACGAATATTTGATGTTATTAACCCAGTATAGTTTTCCAATGCCTGGAACAAAATCTTCTTTAAGAACGGCGGAAAATGCCCGAAAGGGGACGAAAGTTAATGAGGAGGAAACGGAAGAAGATTTGGCATAAAACACTCGTGGAAGCAAAGCTCGGTCCGTGGCGAAGTGAAAGCGAAATAGACGCTGCTTATTTTTATCGCGGAGACCGTACATTTCATTTCTCGAGAGTGTACAGGACGGATGAAACTCTTCAAGCTACTTACGTTTGCATCTCGTATTTATTAAAAGTCGAGCATTCACGTAATATTACGTTTAACTCGATTCACGGGCAAGTGACACTCTTCGCGAGGAAGCTGAAAAAAGAAGGGGGGAAAAAAATGGAAAAAAACCAGATCAAATTCGTTTGCATGAAACTAACTGCAGAGGAGTATCTCTTTAAGTTTCTTCTTGCGTTTGTTGCATACAAATGTTTTCCTTTGCGTTCCTCTGGCTGGTGCAACAGCCTGGAAAATACGTATTTCGAAAGTGGGATATAGAATGACAGCAGACATTTTGGAATTTTATTTCAGCCTTTGATTCATCAAATCGAAACTCTGTAAAATAAGAGATAGACATTTATTTCAAATATTTATTCGAAATGTAGAGTACACGTGTATCGAATTTACTTTAAATAAAAATTGAACATTGATCGTACGATTTGACAATGTAATTTAGAAAAATTTTAAAGTGTAATTAAGCATTTCAATTTGTGAGTCATTTCATAGCATATTTTATTTTGTATCTTACAAAATGACCAAAAATTGTTATTGTGAAGTCTGCAAGGTTGTGGAATAATCAGTAACACATTTTTGCAAGTTTACTTCAGGTGTTTATTCGAACACTATGAGGACTTTGAATATTTGACCTTGAAAGAAATCAGTCAATACCAATTTTATGGTAAACATTTTTAACACATCTTCATCGATTTGAAAATTAAAAATTCTTCTTATTGTTTGAATTTTTTTGACACCCTGTATGTTTCAATCTAGTATTATACCCCCTCCCCCCTCTCTCTTTCTCTCTCTCTCGCTAATCCTGTCCATTTTGAATGTCCTGTAGGGGATGGACCTTAGAGGTGAAATATAAAAATACAAGTAGAGTGTACCCCTTAGCCAAAGAAAAATTTGATCTGTTCCAGTGAATCGTATAAACTTGCTCTCTATCTATAATTCATCACCTTGTACGTAAACTCTAAAATGCAAGTGCAGCAACGACGCGTGAAATTCGCCGAAATCCTGCAGTTTGGAGAGACTAAGTAATTAGCAAAGCTCTGTGTCGTTGCTTTAATTAGAACACAATTATTTACTTTTCGAAGCAGCGACTCAAACCCCTCGTGCTTAAGTTCACATGGTTGAATGCTCGTTTCCCTGAGCCTCTTCGCGGTGTACCACAGCATTCGTAACCTTTATCGACAGGAAATCGTTAACGCTAGTCAACTTCCTCGTGCAGTGTATTTATGACGAGTCTGCTTCAGAGTTAAGAAAGTTCGATGAGACTGTCTCGTTACACCGTATTAGCCTAAATGTGTCGAGAGTCTGCAACAACTGTGCGAGGGTGTGCAACGAGACGCACAGCCTAATATGCCTTGATAGCGTAGATGTATCACGTTGCATATTGGGTGGAAATTTCGTGTTTAATTTAATTTCGAATTTGGTAATATCTCGTGGGTCCTATGATTGAATTATTTAAAGTAGATCGAGTGCTTGTTCCAGTAGTTTTCTGATGAATTCTGTCTGAGGTGAGGAAGTGTGATGTAAATCTCGTGAGATATATATTTTTCCATTTTTATTATTTTATTAATTGCTTGTCTATTCCTAACTTGTACTGTATAGTTCACTTATTAAAAATTAGTCCATTATCTCTGACTTCTAATATAAATATCTCAATGTTGCTTTCAGTCTGAATTTCACAGTTAACTCATCTATGGCAAAAGAATTTAGACAAATACTGTTATGTATAGATTAGAAAATTTAAGTAACTAATTTTACAAATATTGGTAATAATTAGTTCTGATGTTTTCTTTTTATTTCTATTAAATTGTAAATTCTAACTTCTGAGTTAACTCATGTATGACAAAAGAATTTAGACAAATACTGTTGTATATTGCTTAGAAAATTTAAATCACTAATTTTACAAATATTGGTAATAATAGATTCGGATGTTTATTTCTTATTTCTGTTAAATTGTAAATTTTAACTTCTAAGTTAACTCATGTATGACAAAAGAATTTAGACAAATACTGTTATGTATAGATTAGAAAATTTAAATAACTAATTTTACAAATATTGGTAATAATTAGTTCAGATGTTTTCTTTTTATTTCTGTTAAATTGTAAATTCTAACTTCTGAGTTAACTCATGTATGACAAAAGAATTTAGACAAATACTGTTGTATAATGCTTAGAAAATTTAAATCACTAATTTTACAAATATTGGTAATAATTAGTTCAGATGTTTTCTTTTTATTTCTGTTAAATTGTAAATTCTAACTTCTAAGTTAACTCATGTATGACAAAAGAATTTAGACAAATACTGTTGTATATTGCTTAGAAAATTTAAATCACTAATTTTACAAATATTGGTAATAATAGATTCAGATGTTTATTTCTTATTTCTGTTAAATTGTAAATTCTAACTTCTAAGTTAACTCATGTATGACAAAAGAATTTAGACAAATACTGTTCTATATTGCTTAGAAAATTTAAATCACTAATTTTACAAATATTCGTAATAATTAGTTCAGATGTTTTCTTTTTATTTCTTATTTTTCTTAAATTGTAAATTCTAACACAATTGACAAATTGTCTTAAATTTTCTTTCAAGTCAAACCGAAACTCTTACTTTCTCAGACAAAGCGTAACTGCACATACCAATAAACATTTAATCCATCTACAGCGCCCAACCCACTGAACCTAATCGATACAACTTACATACCACGCGTAGGTGTGGATTGTAGACGAATGGCTTTGTCTGGTACGGCCTAAAGCGATTCATCTGCGTTTAGGGAGGACACATTACCTATAGGCGGATCCAACGTCATTCCTCAAGCCGTCTACCTATAATCTAGACCCTCGGGATGGTTACCATGCTGTTTGCTCGAGGAGATAAAAGAATACTTCGACCTTATCTCCAGGTCACTCCGATATTATCTTCTCAGATCCTTCGCTTGATCTCCCATCAACCTCCTTGAGACACCAAGAGCATGAAGACATCAATTGAACCTATTCCACCATGCCAAACAAATATTTCATTTTTTAAATTTATTTATTGCGACAGAAATTACCGAAGGAGGCATAGATTGGATTTTATCCCTAGAAAAGGTTTCTCTAGTAAGAAATTCGGGGATTTGTATTAACCACTTGCGATCCAAATCTCATCTGACACTTTATTCTGATTACCTCATAGTCGAGAACCTATTTGGAAACTTTACCAAAAATTTGATTCTATTTTCATATTTTTCTAATAAATTTATCCTCGTTTACGTGTTCTTCTCAAATTACATTGAAACAGAGGATTATATTTTACGCACGAAAATTAGCAAAAGGCTTGAACACTTGTAAATGACAAATATCGAATATTAAATAAACAATAGGGGATAAAAAATAAAAATTTCCTCGAGTTGAAAATTTTGTATCGCGTAAAATAGGTTTTAGAATATAGACGAGAAGATGTTAGGACGAAAGGATTCAGCTTAAGGGAAATGTTCCAGTGGCTCTCCGACATTTCCAATCCCTTCCGCTCACAGAGAGGAGACTAGGTTAGTTGATTAGGTAGAGTCGAGACTATTTAATCAAGGAGTCCAGCTATCGAAACGAGATTCTTGAAACGGACGAGGAAGTTTATCCTGACCAGAGATTTCCTCCTGATCCAGGTATTTTATTAAGTCTCCTGAAATCCGGCCACTGTATCGCTATATTTCTCACGGTTCACATATTGCTCTCGTATTTTCATTATTCCACGTAGCGAAAGAGAAATTTCGAGGAGTTCCTCTTGCTTCGAATTTTCCGCGATTTTTCTCTTCGGGTTAATTGGTTCGCTTAAATTTAAATGATAAATACGGCGTGTACGTCTCCATAAATACACGCGCGCTAATTACGGTATTGATTTTTCGGTCCGGCAATTTGCGATGACGATCACATGACGATCATCCTTTGGGCTGGTCTATAGTTCGTTAGTCGTGTTAATTGGATCGCATGATTGACAAATGGCAACGTATTTCCGTCTCTTTCTATCGGTGGACAGGGATTCGTGTGACTGTAAGAAAGCTCACGCTGTTACACGGACAGAGCAGAGTTCGTAATGAAATCGTGTGAGACACGGACCACGGAGAATTGGAATGGCAGTTTTAAATGCACAATTGATTTCTAACACAGAATATTCGCTGTGTAAAGCACGTTTATGGTTATTGCCAGGAAGTGGCCCCGACGATGAGCATTCGCTCCCTTGCTCTCGAGTCGAGGGATCTATTCAATCCTAACTGCATCCCAACTCAAACATAACTAACTAATCCAGATCTGGTCGATCTAACTAAGTCAAGGTCTAGCCAGGCCATCTTAGCACTCTGGACACCGGGCTGTGCCTAACTTGCATTCCAATTAAATTGTAGGATCAACGTAACCCTAGCCTAATCTCTCTGACGTGTTTAATATTTCTAACGTCGTTAACACGTGTTCCTTGGATGACAAAATTAGTTCGCATTTGGCATATTGATGTACGTGCATGAGATTCGATATATTCGTGTGGGATTATATTATGTTTGGATACGGAGCTCCCTTTGTAGATATGATTGGCTGTCGATTGAAACGGTTTCATGGCCAATCACGGTTGGCAAAAGTGATTTCGTGAATGGAATTTGTAATGACCGTGGTTTTCCGAACGTATAGTCGACTTTGCAATTCAACGTGGATACTAGGTGGCTCTATTGATTCTTCTTAGCAACTGTGCTTCGGCTGCAGAGTACTTTTACCTGCTCTACCGACGCGAGTAAATCTATCGATTCGGATGGTCGACTCTATCGACTCTGCCGAGCAACTGAATCGACTATATCGTGTAACTCTGTCAGTTTTTCTGGCAGAAGTCTGTCGACTGTATTGGACAGCTCAGTCGACTCTGCTGAACAACTTCGTCGACTCTGCTGAACAACTCTATCGAGTATACCGGTCATCTCTGTCGACTCTGCTTGACAAATCTGTGCACTTTATTGGATAAATCTAAAGAGGTTCGAGGAAGAGATGAAAGAGACAGATTCCAGAAGGAAGGGATACGTTTCGTCCTGGGCCTAACGGATTCTTCAGTAATGGTACCTAGCAGGCTCGTGCCTCAGACCTGGGGATATCAATGGTAGGTCAGGAACTTGTATATGTCTGAAGCAAAAGGCTGATTGAGCACTTTTCAGGAATCTCGAACCTGTTCGAATCTCTGTGATGGTGGGTGCCACACAAATTTATTACTGCCACAAATGTATTTATTTTATCGAACAATTAGCTATACCTATTAACTATATTGAACAATTCTATCAATATCACTGGGCAATTGTATGAACTCTATCGAGTAACTGTGTTGACTCTACCGAATATCTTGGTTCATTCTACTTAATTCTACCGGGAATATTTCTCGATTCTACTGATGAGCAACCTTGTCAACCCTAATTATGAAGTTCTTTAGTACTATTCTTAATACTCACGATTAAAACCTTTTCCAACAAACCTTTTGTCACTTTTGTAACCCCTTTTTAACCCTCGAAATAAGTGCATTAACCTCATTTCTAGAATACTACCTGCCTAACCCAAAAAATCAGAACTATTTATTCACGCCACATCTGCATTCCTTCCAAATTAATCTCTCTAACTGAGCAAATATATTTAACCAATGTCTCTGCCCATTCTAACCTCAATTTCATAGCAGTGGTATTCCCAAGTACCGTAACACCTAAACCAGTCTCATACGAGCATGCAGCTCGCTAGTTCAAACGCAAAGCGTTTTGCGGACACACTTTTGTTATTTATGCAACTAGCCGGCCTCATTATACGACTCGCTGGCAAATGTATTCATGAACGGAGCACGTTAAGGTACGCGAGGTGACCGCGTGTTGCAAGTACGAGGTCTCGTTCAGGAAAATCGCATGCGTCGTAACGTATCGTGGTTGTCAGTCATATTAATAGGGCTGTTAATGAACCCAGCAGCATGATGGAACTATGCTAAATAACGCCTTGTTCGATGCTCGGAACCGCTGGCATATGGAACGTGAGCCATTGTTTGATTTAAAGTACCGCATAATAAGCCCCTATTTATGGGTTTAAAAGGTTTCCCACGTTTCTTCGTACCCAATGAACGCTTTTGGATTTTTAACGCGTAGGGAAACTTTGTAGCGTGTATTGACTCGTGTTCTTTGTGTGATCCCTTCAATATTCGATTCGCAGCTATTATTGGCACGTCTGGAATGGTCAAAACGAAGCTAATTGCGAACGTTGCTGATTTCGATAAATTTCTGCTTCGCGACGGATATTCTTTTGTGGTGAATATTAAAAAGATATAGTGATTCTGAATTGTGTAATATATTATAAATTACGAGAAGTTATTTTTAATTTTAAATCTTATACGATTGATTTTTCCCAAAACTTGTATTGTTATTTTTTAATTGCGAATATTTTGTTAAGGAAATTTTGTTTTCTTTTGTATTTGTCTTTTGGCTAATAATATAAATTGGAAAGGTATTAAAAGGAATTATTTGCTAATTGTCTTTTATATTTTTTATTCATTGGTGTGTTATGAAAAGTTTAAAATATTATAATTTATTGTTAGGATATTAAGATTAACGTTATGAACATTATTTATGGTACTAAAATTTAAATTATTATATATTACAATATAACAATGGATATAATAATTAGCTATAATTTGTCAGATTATACATATTTTGTATTTTGCTGAATTATCACATCTCGAATTCAGTTTCCGGTAAGACGAAATAATTAATTTTCTTCGACAAAATTCGTCATTCGCTAGTTCTTATTGAATAGCCTAAGACGATGATACAAGCCAGGTAGACATTTAATTAATCTGATTTCACGCCACCCTTGAATTTCATTTGATTTCACGAGTTTCACGTTACCCTTGTTACATGGGCAAACTTTCTAATTAAAAGAGTCACAGAGGGTGGTTATACGTGTTATCCGCGCAGTGGCCTGTCCATTGTCGAATTTCGAGCCAACTGAGCTTTAGTGACACGGTAGCTTGTTACGTAGGCATCAAACTTTTAAATTGAAATAAAATCAGTGTTCGTAACTGCGATCACTGTGTGCATGAGACTCTCTTTAAAACATCGCGTTGTTTACATGTTTCGAAGGCTTGAACTTTTTTCAAACTGCTGTATGCACTTGAAGTGCACAACTGCAACAATTCCGTATTGGACACGTAATTTTAATACTAGTTACGAGCATCGGCTTTAATGCAAACGTAAGTACAAAAGCATTCTAAAATATGACAGTATATATATACTGTATATATATATACTGTAAAAATAAATATATACACAATTTATTTACCCACTTTAGTTTGTGTACTTTACTGTGCACCTATGGTATATATATAGTATAGTATAGATATAGTACAGTTTAGGACATCGTTAACATATACCTACATAGTATCATCTATGAAAACTCGGATTTAATTTTAGATATTTTATTTGATTATATGTTTTATTTTAACTGTATTTTCATTTTATAGTATATTTGTGTATATACATAATTAGTTTGTAGTATATATATACGTGTGTTATACAAACTTAAACTTAATTTTAGATATGTTATTTGATTATATGTTTTATTTTAACTGTATTTTCATTTTATAGTATATTTACGTATATACATAATTAGTTTGTAGTATATATATACGTGTGTTATACAAACTTTGTTTTAATTCTAGATATGTTATTTGATTATATATTTTATTTGAACTATATCTTTATTTTATAGTATATTTTTGTATATACATAATTACTTTGTGATGTATACATATATGTGTTACAAAAATATTAAATATTTATATATTTATCTTTATAATAATTTACCTGTTTCTTACAATTACAATTTTCATTGCAATATAATTTATTATAATGAAAAATTCATAATTCGTGTCATTTTTCGTTGTGAACATTATAAATAGTTCATAGAGTTTGTCCAAATGAATTTATTTTAAAAATAATCTGCCAAGAAATATATGAAAATAATCCTCCATGGATCAGAAAGTAACCATTCTACACAACCAATAATAGATGAAATGCTGAATGCTTTTATCTCTCAGCTAAGAAGAACATTAGCATACCCATGATAGCCAATCTACCTCATACATGCAAAACACGTATACCCATTCTTTATCCTCATAAATTCCACTCCAAACAGACCTCTCTTGAAATCAGAAAAATCCTGCGCGCAACGTTACTGGATAACCACCCTTGGCTCTCTCCTTCACGCGTCTTTCTCAATTTATAATTCCACATCCCCAGACATTACCCTAGCCTTGTAGGGTTGCTGGATCGGAACGTGCTCGAGTCCCTCGGGCCCGGGAGCTCAGATGTTTCAATGAAAGTGTAATCCGTGAGCGGAAGTACACCTATCAAGTGGAATGTTCTTCTCTAGAATCCTGTCAGACCTGGAAGTTTCCAACACGATCTCGAGAATCGGCCGTGGGATAGATCCCCTGTAGCGTGGCACGGCGTTTCGTTTGTTCATGCAAAATTCACGCGATCGCGTGCGTACAGATGCAAGGATTTGGCGATCGTCCAAAGCCTGTTTCGTCATTAAATGGATCCAATGACGCGCATCCGGGCAAGTACGTCACGCGCTTCGAGACACGCCATTGAGCACATTTTCCCCGCTCGTGCTCCTCGATGGCTTTTTCACAGTTTAGCCTTTCCCCCGTTACTCGATGCTCCAGGATGGAAAACGCGTTTTATTGTGTCGGTTCATTGGAGTGTGGAGAGCATGTCTGGGGAGCATGTCTGGAATTTAATCACGTCAGCTTTAAGCGTGGATCCGTTTGTTAGTTTATCTCGTTACGTCAGGTCGGCTGAAAATGTACATTACCGTTAGTCGCGTTAATACGGTTGAAAAAATATTTTAAAAAATGGGAATGGAGATATAAAGAGGACTTAGCTCCTTAGTAATTATTTCAACGATTTAACGATGGACGCACGATCCTTTTGTTCTCTAAGCCGAGTATTCAACTGGTCTAGTCTTACTCGGGATAATTCACTTTAATGGAGTAGAGAGTGGATCCGACGTTTCTCTGCGAATGTTCATCGCGTTTTAGGTATCTTAGAGTATCTAATTTTGGAAATCGTGAGATTTTCTGTGCAAGTGATACGAGTTAGTTAAGTAACTATGTTTTTAGCATAATTCTTATTTTAACACTTTGCGGACAGGGCGGTTTTGAGTAAACTGTACCGTGGGGCCGAGCCGCTGCCGCGATAGTCATTCAAAGCTATTTAATTAATTTTTATGTAAACGCGATTTTCGTTCATAGCGACGCTGGTAATAAAGACATAAAACAGTCCACCACTTAACTTGGGACGCACGGTCCTAGGACCGCAATAGCGGGCGTATATATGCGTTTCTGGGCCATAGCAACGCGTTTACATGGGACACATTTATGAGTCCCTCGGCCCTATCAGTTGTTTTCACCGAACGCATACATGAGTTCCTCGGCCAAACTGATGGTTTCCGCCGAATACATATGTTGCGGCCCTAGGACCGCAATGTCCCAAGTCAAGTGGAGGCCTGTTTTATGCCTCTATTGCAAGGGTCCCTTCACTTGCACATGCTCAGTGTCACCTAAACCATCGCTAGGATAAACCGTGACAAGGGCCCATACATTATTCTCTAGACGACAGAGATAAGAACCGAAATGTTTAAACAACCACCACCACCCAAAGACGCTGAAGTTAGCATACACCCCCAATATCATACCAACCAATGAGAAGACAGTCTATCCTTATAAAACTACCATCAAGGCATTCACAAGAAGATTCTCAGTAAAACCTCCATCACGACCACATCAAGATTCTCTCTAAACTCCATAACGACCACAACATCAGCAATCGAGACCTAACAACACTCAACGCGGGAGACTATCTACTACTATAGAACTCCTTGCAGTTCAACACTAACCAGGTCTATCTCTATCAAGTTAGAGTAGGCCGCATCCCAAGCAGCATTGCCGCAGCAGCGTAACGGGCCTTACAACCCCGTGAAACTCCACGAGTGAGTTGCAGTGTTTGGGACGCAACAACATATATGCTGCGCTCGTCCGCAAACGGTTAACCCTTTGCACTCGGCGAATTTTTCGCTGCGGAAAAATAGTAATTCGAAGACTTTCTTCCATAAAGTTGACGATATTTTTAAAACGGTAAATAAGAAATCGTATGCAAATTACGACGTAGAATTATTTTATTTCGACATTCCACGCATCGTTGAATAATTTTAAGATCGTGTCGATGTGTCGAAAGGATTAGTACTTCTATTTTCAATAATTCTAAGGATATTAATATTTTGTATTACGACTGCAATTCCCAAGGTTTGACGCACTTCGCCGGGCTTCCAGCGGATTAAGTAATATATCTAAATGCAAAAGTACAGAAAATTTGTGACTACTGGATCCGACAGAGTGGACCCACAGTGGTGCAACCGACCCACCGAAGCGACGAACGAACATCTACTTATAAATCACGTCATTGACTGTCGAGAAGCAACTTCCTCTACAGTTCTCACTCCTCAAAAGTTCTTCCGACGTACCCTATAAATCACGTTGTAGCGACCAACGTCCACACCCTCACTCCAGAACGGAGGTTCGAGGTTTCTCGCATGTTCTAGGTGGATCCTTGACTCCTATAAGTACAAGTTCCTATGCAATCCAAGTATCCCTCGTCTAAGACACTGACGAGTCCACTAACAGGCCCAGGACGAAACGTATCCCTTCCTTACGTCCTTCTACTTTTGCTACGTATAGCACGCGGCTATAAGAATATACCAATTGGCAGTACCGTAGGAACCACAGACAACATAACATTTCAATCACCATGGTGTAGACCCCCACAACGTCATTGATTATCGAAAAACAATTTGACAGTTCCCACTCTTCAACCAAAAGTCCTTCCGACACACACATGTCCAATCAAAGAACCCTATTTTTCCTCTACTAATATCTACTTCTGACCAATTAAAATAAATTTGAAGTAACCCCTAACAGGACACAACGAGACATTATATGAATCAAAAATCACCAAAACATCGTATAAATACTGTACTCCGTTAACGTTTCACATTTAACTATCAATACAATTCGGTGACAATAAATAATCACAATACTGGTCACAAATAACTAAGCTATTTCAAATTACACTCGTGAAAATATGAAATTAATCTCGCAATATTAAGTTAGCGCGTGATGCGTTCTTAACAATTGGAGCAATTCAATTGATGGGACGTCAGAATCTAACTAAAAATTCCCTAGAAATTACCCAAACTCTCCCACAACCTCTCGAGTTGATCCTCCCGACGAGTTTCACTTAAGGAATACGAACGGAGACGAGATAGAGTTTCACGGAGGGTATTATTCCGCCATCAGGAGTCATTTTGGGTGGAACTCGTACGTAGGACTGCGCTGGGGTCTCCAAGTGGATGAATCGCGCGGCTGACACCGGGGCCAAACGACAAGGGAAGAAACGGTCCAGGAGCAACGGAGGGATAAATGTGGTACTAGTATTGCGAGGACTTAGGTCCTGGCTGTGACCCAATATGTATGTCTTCATAATCTCTCGACTTAGTGGAAAAGAAAGGGAGAGGTGGCTGGTCGATACCAGGGACGCGCGGGTTAGGGGTCCAACTTCTGTGCCATTGCCATCTGCGACTGGCTGCTGGTACCGAGTTCGATGTGTACACGAATATCGATCGGCTCAATCGTCGTGCACTAACGGCCTCGTTAGTTTGATGAACTTACGAAATGCTCGGTGTCGAGACAGAATGGGAACCGGCTCGTGGAAACTTACAACGCTTGCATAAGTGGCTGGCATTTAGCAAGCGTCAAACCGCTCTGAACTTCGGCGAAGTTCGTCGCAGAAACCGTCATCAGGGGTAATTTCTTGCATCCGTGATTTCGGGGAAAGATGCTTCTCGCGAGATGAGTCTACCAATAGGAAAATCGTGTCGTGTTGAACAGGAAATGAAGGAACTCGAGATTTTGGTAGCTTCAGATGTCGAGATGCATCCTGCGTAGAGGTGAGGTTAAGATCTGGAGAGTTTTGGAGGATTACACGATGTACTGGGTGTTCATTTTCATTTGCTGCGTTGGGTAGACTAACTTGTAGAAACTAGGGTTATTGAATAGGTGTTTAACGTGGAGGACGTTAACGGATGGTATAATTTGCTTGTTTAGAATACCTGTGTGTACTACAATTTAGAAATGTAAGATTTTAAAGTGGTATTTATTTTTTTAAAATTGGATAATATATATTGGGGTCTAATTTGTTTAAAATATGATAAAGCAAGCAGAAGGTGGAAAAAGTATTTATTCGTATAATTTATTGAGGTAAATCATCTGTATAACGGATTAAGGATTATTATTTATTTGTAGCTTGATATTATATAGCTCATTATATATGGAATTTTAAATAAAACCGGCGTTAATTATTTAAACCTTTGAAATTCAGTCTTTAATTATAGAATGACGGACCTGTTATTCTTTGCATTGCCGTAATACATCAATCGCATGAATAAACAATCAATAATTTATTATAAATGGAAAGTATTATTCAATTTAACTCAGTCGTACAGTGTTCGATACAAAAATTTGTTAAAAACGTGTAAATATTTTGTGCAATTAAAATGATTACTTATTAGATTAATGCCATTCATTGATAAAAATATCAATATTCAGAATTGGTTAAAAAATAAACTGAATTAATTCTCCTGTCATTTAATATTTAAATGTTAAATATCATATAAATTTTTATAATTATTTTTTATATAAATTAAATTACGTATTTTTGCTCTTTACAATACACTGATATAAAGAAATATATATATTTGTAAAAATAATTTATTATGTATATTGCAAAATAGTTTCATTTACCATGAACCTAGTCTGTACATGTACAATTCATATAAACTTTAATGTGTTAATAGTAAGGCAATGTCACTTGCAACGTGTATCTATTTATTTAGTTATTGTTTCACCTCGAGATATTTGTGTTTGTACTTCTCTAATTGTAATACTACTTGTCCTATACATGGTCTCATTATCACTCAAGGTATAAACAGTATGAAACTCCTGTACCTACTAGCATATGTTACAATTGGTGTAGATGCCGAGAGAAATATTACAGTAATATCCAACAAATGTGCATACATTTTCATAGTTTCCAACAAATATTGTTATAAAAATTTATTTTAAGCACATACGAATGTGTTGATAAAATAGGATTAGGAAGAAAAGATTCGCACGAATTTTAGATTCGAATATATGAAAACCTACTGAAATACATTTCCAGAAATAAATATTTTTAAACAATAGACGTAACGACCCTATAAAAATAGAAATAAAGGAAGGAAAAAAAATATCCGTGTATTGAAATGCAAAGTTTTCTTATGTTGTTTCCACAACAGATGTTCTATATGAGTTCTTTTCATTTCCATGCAAATATTATTTCCATATTGTGAAAGAGCGCGTGGTGCTTTCAAAATTTGTTATTTTGATCGCATTTTACCACGGTTTGCACCAAGCTGAAGTAAAAATGGAGAAACGAAAACTATGAATGAATAATCCGAACCGTATAATGTACCAAATTGTTATTATTATTGGCAACGGGAAATGTTTGAATTATAAATCCTGCAATATTTCTGATTCTAGTGTCTAGTCTCTTAAATCGACTCTATTCTATTTTTCAACTTTAATGTCAAAATATTTCGTAATATAAATCTCATGAAAAATGAAATACCTCTGTAGCGACCATCGTTCTCACTCTCGCCGCTAGATGGATTCCAACTTCAAGGCGGTTCGTGGACTTTCTCGCGAGTACTCGGAAACCTCCGCTTCCTACATATATAACTTCCCGACTACTTACAATAGTATCCCGGTCTAAGGCGAGGCCTGCTTGGTTTCTCCCACCCTCGGTCCGAATATCTACCAATCAGGAAACCGCTTTTCCTTTGATGATCCTTGGATTCGGAAGATCGTGAATCACTGAGTCAATCATTCAATCATTTTAGAGAAACAAAGAGCCAAACAGAACAGTTTGAAAAAAAGTCATTCTACAAGTCGTGTATGAGAATATCCAAATACATCACACAAGTAATTCTCAGTAACTCAAACAAGTCTTTGTGAATAATCATTCCTCATTGAGTGTGGGTTACTCGCTACATAATCAAAATCGGATACAATCATCAGAAGATTGTTGTGTGGCATCATCCAATCATTGGAGTATCGAGTCTCTCGAAGCCTGCTAAATCATTTGTGGTAAATTCGAGTCGGATCTATTGTACACGTTCGCAATTATAAACCAATACTCGTGCCTGCCATAACGATCTTCAAGTGTGAACGGATTGGGTTCGTAATAAGAGTAAAGCAGAATTTGTGACTTGGACTCATTTTCATCCATCTCCTGACCTCCCTTTACACATAATCTTTTGCACGTAGGCACGTAGAAGCGTCATAATTCGTTGGCAAGTTAGGCAGGAACACGAAGTAGGACATAAAAACAGCGGTACCACGAAGACGACAAAGTTTAATTGGAAGTTTAATTGGAATATTTGCTTCGTAACTTCTATGCCATAAAGCGTGAATTTGTAATAGCGATGGTAACGAAAGAAGATTGGCAGGAGGGTCGTAATATCTCGTCGGAATTAAATGTCGTATCGCTATGGAAGTTATTAAAACATTGGCGTATAAGGGAAAGGAATAAACTCTTGGCAGATTGGCTGTGCGCTTTATTAGAATTTTTCGTATAAAGTTTATATCTTGTGGGTGCGAAACGAGGATGGTATTGGGTCGCCGCAATTTATGGAGTTGCACCGTGCTAATAATCTTCGACGTTGAAATAGGATAGTGATAAAATATTAAATTTAAAGCTGCGGTGGGTGAAGGGTTATTTAGAATTCTGCAAGTACGTGTATCGTATTATAATACGTTATAATTTTTGCCTACCTTATTTTTCGCCTGAATAGCAGATGTTACGTCATTTCGATGTTAATTAACGAAAAATCTCTGTGAGCCGGATAAAGTAATTCTCGGTGTATTTTTACCTGGGGGGTAATTAATATTGTTACAGGAAAATTTATATTGTTAATTGGAGATGGATAATATCGAATTTTCGTGGTTAATCAACGTTGAACGAAGTTCAATACAGGCGTTTCATTAGCACACCAATGGCTAATCGTCGAACAGTGGTACGACCGAGCACATGCCAAATTCTGTCACAGGGATCTTTATGCGGGCAGTCTTGAAATTAAATCTAGGCCCAGTATCGGTTAAGTAACCGTCGACACATCGACCCTTTCGATCAGGCTTGTGGTCATTGTAACATTGTTTGCAGATGGTCGGACTATCGACTGGCCCGCAAACCCATTGCGGCTATGCAGCAAGGTTCAGCTGCTATGTACGCACGTCATGGCCACGAAATGATTTAATTCATTATATCAGCGAGTACCATAACGTTCCTTTATTAGGATATCAAAAATTGACATCGTAGAGGCTCATTCTTATTATAAGCTTCTTTTCTTAGGGATTTTTATCAATGTGTTTCATGGTTACTCAACGATAATGTGTCATAATCATTGAATATTTTGGTCCAATGTGGGACCAAACATTTGAATCTCTGTCTACTGAGAATCTTTCGAGTCATTGGAGGAGTTAATCACCTTCTTAGTCTTTGAATATTTGAATAAAAGATAGGACTCTGTGATCCTTAGACCTAATGACGAATTATGCAGTGGTGGCCTTCTTATGTTAATTATGAGCTAATTATGTATGTGAAACGTAATTCCTGATAGAGCTTGCTAGTTACTCCTCTTGCACAAGGAGCCTCTAACTTTACTTCCACTGTTTTGACGTCTATGACATAAGCCTGTTGGGCCAATTTCGTCAGCAGTCCCTAAATGAAATACTCTTTGTTCTCTATTATTACTCTTTACTCTGTTCTTCTTAATCCTCTTATCTCGAGTAGCTACTGAAGACATAATCAGGTCTGAGCAGTTAATTTGGGACTCGTTTTAATATTTCGTGCAAAAGGACATTGTACTCTTTAATTACAGCTAACGTGCCTGAAATTCGTGTCCTTCTGCCTGTCACACCATGAACTTTGGTCTATTTCCTTTCTTGGAGCAAAACCTAACCAATCTTCGGTTTCCACGTTATAAACTAAGTACTTTATCGAGATGTCAATTGACTGCAAAATGTGTAACCACTTATTAAGTAATTAATTGACTCTCCTGTTTACGTCCAATTATTTCTACTCGGAAAATTACCGGTTTCTCATTAGCCCATAGTCCACCACAGGCTTTGAAGTACGTAGCACACCTGTGTAAGTGCCAAAGTCGATTAGATGTCACTGTTTTTAGTTTTTGGCCGTTTCCATCAACTGCTATCAATCACGCGTTATTAGATTCCTTTGTAAGGCTCGGTGTAACGTTTGGTCTTTTAATTTCTTTCGTACTCCGTAAACGATTTTTGCGCCGAAGAAAACCACAATTAAAATATCTTTGTACTGTAATTGGACTAAATTCAGGAATCCAATTCGTCTACTTACTCGACTCGATCGTGTAAGCATCGAATGCTAGCACGTGGAGCTTAATCGAGTCATTGGCGATGCGTCTCGCGCGTGTCAGAATTAATCGCTCGCGGTTGAAATAGAATCCAAGGAGATAGAAATTGCGAGACCCGAATGGAATTTAAATGCAAATTTGCTTCGTAAATTTCCACCACACTCTCTGAAATCATTCTTGGAGGCCGTATGCATGCTGCGTTTATCTATGTAGCTTGTGTTCCCGCATCTCCGTCATTTTACATGAGCGAATAAATTTTGAATAATCGTGTTTACCACTTGTACGTGCTCTTTTTGTAGAACGTTGTTTGATGTACACGATCTCCTGCGCTGCGTTTGACCGTTCGAAGAGGTCGTTTGATGGGGTAAAATAGCGTGTGATGTTAATGATGTAGTATCGTGGGATGAGTGTATACTGTGTATCAAAAATCTCTGGATATTTGTTTGCTTTCCGAGGGTGGAAATTAGTTACACAATTAGAAGTTGATTTATTGTTTATTATTATTAGTTAGAAAATTTGTGTATTATTTATTATTATATTTAATGGCTAAATTAGAGTCGAGGGTAATTTTAATATATTTATTGTTGTTGCTGTTATTGATAAAAATAATTTTTGAAGATGAAAATTTAGGGTATGACAAAAGTAATTTTTTTAGGTTGATATTAATAACAAAGTTGGACTGTCAATGTATCCGAAATTGTGGAATAGTTTTTATTATTTGAAAAATGCTTTATTCGAAAATTGTTAAGGTGTACATTTATGTAGTAATACATGAATTTTTGAAGATAAAAGTAATTTTTCAAAGTTAATATTAATTTGATTTATTTAAGTTGATATTAATAACAAAGTTGGACTGTAAATGTATCCAAAATTGTGGAACAGTTTTTATTATTTGAAAAATGCTTTATTCCAAAATTGTTAATATAATTATTGTTAATATTATACTTGTGTTGAGGTATTTAGGTATCAATAATATAATATTTTCTCTTTGCATTATGTTAATAATATAATATTTTCCTATTAAATTTCTTTATATTATATTAATAATGTAATATTTTCTAAATCTAAAATTTGAATTACATATGTATTCATGCAAGTGACAATGGATACTAACTTTCAGTGGCTGGAAAAAGTTAGTTTTTGACCTTTTCCAGGTTTGAGGATGAAAATCTGTTATTCACAGCTGGTCGACACTTCAGTGGTATAATTTACAAACGCGTCTGTTGCCCGAATGCCTCGACCATCTGTTCTTTATGGCGATCTAGGTCTTAGTATCAAAAATGATTTTACTCTACAAAATCGTGTGCTCTAAGAAAATTGTTATTAAAATCAATGCAATAGGTATACATCTTATCAATAAAATTGTTTGATCCAGTTCATTTCCTTGTAAATTAATATTTATACTGCACCATGCATACAACATAGGATCATTATCTGACATAAAGGATTTAAATTGTGAAACAGCAGTTGCTCTGTCGAAATTTCAAGTCTAAAAATGGATATTGAAAACACGTTACTTGTGAATATAAAAGAGTATTTGTGAACCAGGCTTAATTTTCGAGAAAGTTTTGCAAGTGTAACTAACGCGTATACGTGTATGTAATAAAGATTCTCGAATTTTGGAATTGGATACGACTGGGAAGCTTTTGAAATAGATACGAGTTTTAATTAACAATGCATGCTATGTTTAACATAGGAGAACAAAATTTTATACGGAGTCTTTCCTTTTAAATTTTTATTTTCCGCATCTCGTGTATCGGGGAAAATACATTGACGTATTAGAGTAATTTTATGTTGGCATATCTTTCGACTGTCTTCTTATTTTCGTTGGCAGGAATTGTATAATATCACAGAAATTATTAAACAGAAAATGGCTAACAATTTTCTTTCCTTTTCCTCTTACTCATTACAGTAAATTAAATTGGGATGTTTAAATTGGTCATTGAAGAATCCTCTTGAGAAAGAAATCCTATTAATTCTTTTTTAATGTATATAAATGTTCTATATAAATTTTATTTAAAAATGTGCCTTTTGTAAATCATGTTTATTTATAATATAATATATAATATAAATCGTCTGTTGTGTTTATCTGTAACAAAATATGGAATTTTAGATCTGATTAATGTGACAATTTTTTATAGGGTATGAAAGTGAAGTATGAAAAAGTTTCGCTGAGTTGATGAATGTATCGAATATTTTTCAGAAAATGGAAAAACTTTGTCCAGTATAGCTCTATATCGTATGATCCAATATTATATCTATTTCAAACTTTTCCTGGAACCAGAAGCATTATTACATTTCTTCATTTGTAATATTCTTTTACCGAAATATCTGTAACTTAGATTGTTTTATATTTGTACTGATTCTGACATGATAATTAAAAATCTAATATTCCCTAGTAACTGATGATCTCGTTAGATAACCTTATATAACTCTAACTTCAAGAAACAATCTTAAGTACTAATGATCTTAAAAGATATTCTCAAAAAGTCATCTCAAATAATAATTATCTTCATTTGTATTAATTCTAAAAATCGTTAGCAGTCTTAAGTAGTAATTTGAAATCATAATCATCTCAAGTATCACATCTGATAAGTCAATATCTAATAGAGAATCTAATAATCTCAAATGATTTAACTCTCCTTAATCTAAGTCTCAGAATGAACTTTCTGAAAACGAAACATCGCTTTTCCTACTGCATTAATACTACTTCGAGGGACCAAAACGACCTAAATCTCTCGTACCGCAATCCTCGCAAATTAGCACTACACCACGAAACGCCATAAGACACTGAAACCCTGTTCATAACAAAAAATCACCGACAAGTCGCACCTAAAATTATCCTCCAACCTGCAGTTCGATTCGCCAGTAATACTACAAACAACTTTACACCCTGTTCCCCAAGATTCCACAGATACCACTTCTCTTCGCTTCACTTCGCTTCGTTCCGCTTCACTTGCCCGAAGTTAACTTCGAATCGACTCTCTGCTTCATTTTAAAACCGAAGTTTCAACGCGACCGTTTCCTCTCGACTCGATAATCTCGCGCCTCCAGCATCCCAGGCATTCCAAAGACGTTCCTTCTACTCGGCCGCCATTCGATCCGATCTCTCCTCATTAACCCTCTCGCGATAAAAGCCGTAATCGACACGGGGCTGAAGGTCGTGCTCGACAGAGGCGGAAACGTCTCTCAGTCGTGCACGTCAAAGAGCGAATTCAGAGTCGAGTCCGTGAGAGTCGTGGCCGTGGGAAGAGTGGCCGCGTCGCGCTCTTTTTATGCCTGTATCACTGGCCCGCTTTCTGTAATTAAAACTCGTCGCGTAGATGTGCAGTTGCGAGAGCTGTGGATCACCTAGCTGCTGGTTCCCCTGCTGAGATTGTAATTAATACGTGCAGCACGAGTGGCTGTTTATCTGTCCTCTGGTACGGCGTTGCGTTTTCAGGCAGACGCCATGATAGTTCGGATGATAAACAGCGAGAAGAGGAAGCGAGGCTCTTCCTTCGCGGTGCCTCGTACATCTTCTGGATGATGCTTCACGAGATCGAGGGCGATTCTGGGAAAACTTGCAAACCCTTCCGCTGACTGGTGTTAAATCGTGATATTCTGCTTGCTGGTTCAGGTGGATGGGTGGGCTGCTTGGAGTGTTGTAGTCTGATGGATTCATGGATGGAGTTGGTTTTGTTATTTTTTAATTACGTGGATTCATCTGTAATTTGTTGGCGATTTATTTTCATTGGTAATTTTGGCAGTACCTATTTGGAATGATTTTACTCGTGATTGTAAACAATTTGGTGTTGATTAAGGATTTTAAATATGTAGATGTGGAGTTGGGTAGATGGGCTGTTTGGAGTATAGTAGTCTGATGGGTTCATGGATGGGGTTGGTTTTATTTTTTAATTATGTGGATTCGTCTGTAATTTGTTTGCAATTTATTTTCATTGGTAATTTTAATGGTACTTATTCAGAATGATTTTACTTGTGGTTGTAAATAATTGATACTGATTAGGGATTTTAAACACGTGGATGTGGAGGTGGATGAGTGAGTTGTTTGGAGTGTGGGATTCTGATGGATACACGTAAAGAGTTAGTTTTATTATTTATTAATTACATAGATTCATCTGCAATTTATTTGCAATTTATTTGCAATTTATTTTCACTGGTAATTTTAATGGTACTTATTCAAAATGACTTTACTCGTGGTTGTAAACAATTTGCTGTTGATTAGGGATTTTAAATATGTAGATGTGGAGGTGGATGAGTGTGTAGTTTGGAGTGTGGAATCCTGATGGATACACGTAAAGAGTTAGTTTTATTATTTATTAATTACATAGATTCATCTGTAATTTGTTTGCAATGTATTTCCATTTGTAATTTTAGTGGTACTTATTTAGAATGATTTTACTCGTGGTTGTAAGTAATTTGATAGTGATTAGGGATTTTAAACATATGAATGTAATAGTGGATGGATGGGTTGTATGGATTGTGGGATCCTGATGGATGCACGTAAAGAGTTAGTTTTATTAATTATTAATTACATGGATTCATTTGTAATTTGTTTGTAATTTATTTTTATTGTTAATTTTGGCAGTACTTATTAAAAATGATTTTACTTGTGATTGTAAATATTTTAATGATGATTCGGGATTTTAAACATGTTGATGTGGAGATGGATAGGTGGAGTGTTTGGAATGTGGGAATTGATGGATGCATGGAAGGGGTTGGTTTTATTATTTATTAATTACCTGGACTCATTTATAATGCGTTTGCAATTTATTTTCATTGTTAATTTTGGCAGTACTTATTAAGAATGATTTTACATGTTATTGTAAATAACTACGTTGTGATTAGAGGTTTATACGTATAGTTGTTTGTTAATTATTCCATTGCTTATAAAGGTAAACCAAGTCATGTATGTTCTATTTCAAGATTAAATTATTGATTACGACACAAATGCAAATTTAATTTAAGGGCTCGTTTTTCTGCTGTTTTGCAAAAATCTGTAGGATATTCGAGTGCTTGAGTGAATTTATTATAAGATAGCGAATGCGTAGTCTTAGATCTAAATGAGTGTGCGGAAACGCTTGGGTCGTTCCACGAAAACAAGTATCAGTAGACGACAGCCTCGAGTTCGCTCCGGGCGGTTAGGTTAATATCTCCGAGGACGAAAGTGACCTCGTGCAAGGACATCGTTTGGACGAAGTGTGAAACAGCGAGTGTTTGAGCATCGTCAGTTTGAAAACAGCGAGTAATACGGCAGGATCACGTTATAATCAGTTGAGAACAGCAAATGTCAGACTGAATTCAGCGATTATCGAAATACGTATAGCGAGAGTTTAAACCTTTTCATGGTCCAATTATATTATTATTATTTCCAATGATCTTACGTGTGTTTTGCTCTCCTAACCTCGTCTCACTAACACGTTGGGTTTAAACAATGAACCGCGAATTACTATAGAATTTTAGGGCTCGTCTCGAATTTGCGAATTCCTACAAATCGTTGCATGTTATTTCGAGTGTAATATATTATTTTATATTACATTGCATTGCGTTATAATTTGAATCAATGCAATGCAAAATGGGTGATAAACTCGGGTCTTTATTATTTTATGTTTGCACGATATAGTTATACCGTGGATTCACGAAGTGTTTATTTAATTGAATTTTTCAAATTGAAATAACAATTGTTAGATTGAAAATAAATTAATTAATTTGCTTTTGACTCCCGAACATTCATAATATCAGAGGTATATCATGATACAATATGTATTTAATTATAGATGCAATTAAATTTGGGAAATAATGTGAAGGAGAATGGAGAAAATAAATCAAGCAGTGCAAGTAGTAATAGCTCGTTTGTGGTCAGACGTATAAGGAATGTTACGGACATATGTAAGACTTTAGAATACATTGTGAAGTAGAATTTATCAAAATCGGTATAATTGAATACGCATTCTTTTAGATACGTAACTATATATTAGATGTTATATATTTTTGAAAACGAAATTATATTCTGTATATAAAATAAAATCTATTTCAATGAATTAAGATGTCGGTGAAAAAGTTGCAGTAAAAATCAGAAATAGGTATAAAGTATACAAATATAAATATAATATCATCTATATATTTGCGTTATTGATTAATTTTATTTGTTTCTTCCCTTATCTTTTTGGGAATTTGATGAATAAAAATTGGACATTTATTGCTCGCTATTTCTTACAGAATTAAACAAATTACTTGTACCTTACATGTAGATAAATATTTAAAATGAGTCTCCTTATTTTGTGACGTTAGCCAACTCTACTTATTCGTCTGAGTTTTGTTTCAATCTACTTTTCAATCACTTTTTTATGATCCGTTTATAACAGAAGGGTCCAAAGTACCCTCCATGGAGTTTCATCTACTTTTGTAGGATAATGGTAGAACTGTCCTCTGCAGTGTAGCAGTGTGCTTTCCTAATAATTTTAGGCACATCGATATTTAAACATGTACTTTAATATTTAAAAAATTGTTACATAATGTAGTATTACACGAGACACATATTTTGATAATCAATTTGATCTTTTCAGAACAAAGAATAAAAATTTATCTGAAATATAAAAGATTAAGCAACAACCAAGTGTTTTGACAGTCAAATTTCTGAAAAATTAAAGCAGTAAATTTAATCACACTCTATACATAATAATAACGATATAAATAACATATAATATAACAATATGACTACATAAATGTACATGTGTACAAAACTCATCGCTACTTATTTTCATCAGAGACTCATTTTGTCTCTAAATTTCCTCATTTCGTTTTAACCCCGTTTCCAACTTTCCTACGAATTATAACTCGTATCGGCAATGAACGTTGTCCTGAAAGCAGTCGAAGCTCATATTTATTAAGTATCAAAGATAGCAATTAAAATCTCTCTTCTGCAAGCCTCGGCACGACAAGGAAAAAATAGAAAATAACACACTGTGCATCGATTAGCAATTCCATGCAATTTCGTTTGAAATTAATATTTCCACATTCTCTCACGGAGCAACCAGACTGATAATTCGCTGTCGGGGACGAGGCGGAAATAAATTCGCCGGTAAAAAGAGCTACGAAGATTTCTAGGAGACGAGAACAAGGTTATCTCGTTTCAAACAAAATAACTTGAAACCTAGCCGAATAGTGGGTCGTCGTAAAAAACCGAACGCTCTATCTTCCTCTCGTAGCTTCCTGCATCTCATCAGCTTCTTCTCGCTTCCTTCCCTTTTTCTCACATATCTTTCTCTACCTTCTCTTCTTTCGGATGTCGCTCGTTTTTCAAACAGAGATATAACCATAGACTATTGAAAAATTATCGGTACTTGTCGATAAGGTGAATAAAAGCGACAGAACATGAAACGTATTAACTATGATAAAATCATACAAAATTTGTGTCTTTTTATATTAGCTTATTATAGCTGTTATAGCTTATCACAGATGACAGGCCTTTGACTTTCTGACATATCTTTTACAATTTATTTATGCAAATTTATTTTAACATTATTTTGCTATTTAAAAAATTGCTATATACATATATAGTAACTCATGAAGGTATTTGAACGCTATATTTGAAAAGAAGTCTCTAACCCAAAAAATTCTGATTTTAATGAAAGTTTGTGAGCACGTAAAGTGTAACGAGGTACGCGTGTAATAATCTTTTTGTTGGCAGAAAATGACTCTCAGCGGATAAAATCAGCAACCAAAGTTTTCACCATTTTTTCGATTCTTAAATGAGATCTCACACAGAGAAATTTTTGCTACACAGTGACAGAACAGCAAAAATTAAGCATTTTTTATTCGGAAAGTTTTCTTTATCTCGCATCGTTATACAGTTACATTAAAAAATAAAACAAAAGAGAGATTGTATTTTAACTTTGAGTAACGATTTTACCCACACGAAATAACATCAGCAAATGGAAGGAATTCAACCGTGTGTAACTCGTTTTGCTTTACAAGCACACGAACTTTCATTAAAATCGGAATTTCTGAGTTCCAATTCTCTCTTAAAATTTTTACAGCGTAAAAATAACTTTTTAAATAACCAAGCAATGGTATAATAAATTAGTACATATATTAATAGATTACTAGGTAATTATTATATTAGGTAACAGGTAATTATTGGATTGCATTTGGGGTACTTCGATATTTTGATGTTCATTTAACATGATAACTCATGAACCAATATAATGTAAAATATACACTACAGAAAAATGTAAAATGGAACAACAAATACAATAAATTAATGTGTAAAACAGAATAAAAATTCATACGTGACAATACAATGATAGTGAAACAATATGACGAAATACTCACGAAGACAAACCATAGTACAAAGATTAGTATGTATCTATCCTAACAATCGATTGTCTATACTAATCAGTTGAACAGGATTTGATTAGATTTTGCAATTATCGCAATTCCAGTGATAGGGTCACAAACTTTCTCGTTGCTATCATAGCAATCTTCGCGAAATATTATCGACACTTATCGATAACTGTATCTGTCACAGCTCTGTTCTCAGCTCTAGGTTCCCTTTTCTTACTTCCATGTCACCACCTCGCTTCTTTCGCCTCTACGATGAACAAGCTGCCTCTTCGAGCCGATGTAGCGGACGCAGGAGCTGTTCCACCCCTTCTGTCGCTCCTTCGGATGTTTATCTAGCTTCCACGTTGAAAATGGAATTTAAACGCGGCCACTTAAGTGCTGCTGGAATCTGGCTCCCACTATACTTAACGCGCTTGTGTGCTTTCGAGGCAGTCGCACACGCGATATCATCAAGTTCAGCGACTGGTCTGATTTTTCACAGGGTGTATCGATCTTCTTTATTTTTTCCTCTCTGCTCCACTCGCTGCGTGCGACTTTCGCGATATTTTTCGGATAGAGAGATTTGTCTAGTGGTTGCGTGGATTTGCAGCTAAAGGTAGTTGGTTTCGGGGTTCTTTGTTCAACGTTTTGCGATTGTTCGAAGGAATCGTGTCTGTGTGGGACACGAAGTCGTAAAATGGAAGTAAGAAACGAAACGAGTGATATATCTATCATAGATTGGTAGCTTTGGAAATTATTTATCTAGCTCGTGTTATGTCTTTCTGTGCACTTTTTACTGTGTACTTTAAAGAATGGTAATTTTTTATTTGTAAAGTATTAAGAATGTCGAAATAATTGGAACAATCCAGAGGTTTTAAAGGAACATTGAAATAATTAAATAATTAAAATAATTGACACCTTTGAAGATCGTGTTTGTCCATTTTTCCTTATGCATTCCACGCTTCGATTATTTTTCAAGCTTTTCACATCCTCAGAAATGACACCTTCGTATTCATATTGTAAGTGGTGTGGTAATGGTTACATAGATTTTTAAGTATATATGTATTGGAATGAGTGGAACAAGTATGCATAGGATGGGAATATCTAATGAATTTAGGTTATTATGATAAATGAGTATACGTGTAATGATTGAGGTGTTGCGTGAATTGTGTATGCTAATGTAATGTATGAAAGAAGAAAGAAAAAAGAGAGTGATTTGGCATATGTCAGGTGCAATTGAATTTTAATAGCGAGAAGGCGTGTGAGAGGGAAATTGTGATAAATTGATTATATTTCAACGTAATATTTGTGTTTGATAATCTTTGTAATTAAATAAATAATTGTTCTTATTGTTATTAAATTTCATCCACCACTAACAAGTGGTATGTGTGTCTATGTGTGCTGATACTCTTCTCTTGAAGATCAAATGACACACATTGCCGTGACAAGACAATTGGGAGTATTTCGAAGCATCGAGAATATTTCGAATCAATGTGAGAGAATAGGAGTATGCACCCTATAAAAGCACTCGAGGAACAGCAGAATTAGTTAATTATTTTTCGGTCCCCAGCTAGGGTAACTACGAATACAGAGCATAGCAAACGTTTTGTATTTCTTTGATTTCCACGGTGGGCTTCCCTTGCAACACAAATACCTTATGTTCGAATAAGCATGGGGTTAATTGAATTAATTAGAGCAACTAACTCGACAGGTGAGAAAAATAACGCTAAGCCAGGAAGGAAACTCATGAATCCATCTTGTCGTCGCTAAACGACTTAACTGACCCGTATCTAACTTGATTATCTTGTCAACCCCTCCCCCTTGTATACGTATTTAATCTCCACGGTTCACCTTAATCGACGTAACTCCCGTGAAATTTACCTAATGTGCCATATCCCTCGCACGACTTGTCCGACTTATTTTATTCACTCGATTCTATTCGCCCCGTTCATCCCCGCGTTACTTTCCTGA
Source organism: Eufriesea mexicana (assembly GCF_001483705.2). Lineage (NCBI taxonomy): Eukaryota > Metazoa > Arthropoda > Insecta > Hymenoptera > Apidae > Eufriesea > Eufriesea mexicana. The sequence goes on along the minus strand of NW_016910703.1, from coordinate 1,525,029 downwards.
CACGTCTATCCCAACTGTAATCGTTCTGCCTAGTCTAAACCGTTTCCCATTCCATCCGGCTGATTAACGCACATCCAGCACATCTAACCCACATAACTCAGCTGAGACTATCCGACCGATGTATCCCGTACCAAATCAACTTAACCCGCTAACCTATATCGAGCCCGGCTCAGACGTCGTTTACTTAATTCAATTTAACCCATCTAATCGGGTTCATAGGATAACTAACCTGAATCCAGACCACAGTAGCGTATCTTCGAATTATCGTCCACGACGCCATAAATCCTTCGTGTCCAAAGCGTCTAGTCACGTCGGATTTTCCGACGATCATCGGCATTGCGGCAGTTTTTCATCGAACGGTGGTGGAATATGGGATGAGGCGAGGGGGTGCGCGAAACTGCCCTTTAACCTGGCCGGTGGCATGTCCGATAAATCGAATTAAACCTCAGGTTAGGTGGCGAATGTACCTGGGATTTCGATATCGCAAATGTAATTATTAATGTAATATTAAAAGGAATTTAACGTAACTCGAACGCTATAAATTATGATTAATCTATAATAATTATAACGCGAATCGTAATTGTACAGAGAAGACAATGGAATCACGTGTATATTTATATTACTGCAATTCTGTGTTGATAGCAATACAAAAATTATTTCGTGTGTCTGAAGGAGTAGAAAATATTGCAACTATAATTGGACATGAGATTGCACAAAAGAGTATTAAAGAGATTTGATAATAATAGCGGGATTCGTGAGAATTTATTAATTTATAAATTTCGCATATTGAACCTTCCGAAACCTCATAATTTCGTATATAAAATCTTCAACTATTTCGAAGTATATAATATTTCTAAAAATATTACTGAAAGTCAGAGAGATACTTTCTAAATAAAGATAGTTGGAATTTTGAAGAAAATGTTCAGAATACGTATAATAATATTTGCAATAATTTGTAGGTAGTATTTTTTAGAAATAATTAATTTTTTAAACTATTGTACTATTTTATATTTTTTACTATTCTGCTTTTATACTACTATAACACTACTACTATTATTATATAGGTATTATATTGCTATTAAACTACTCCTACACTACAACTATGCTATTTTTATACTGTTACATAGAACTGCTATACTATTATTATACCATTACACCACTGTTATGCTATTATATTACAGTTCTACTACTTAGAACTTGATACATCCATTGAACACTCTCTGCGTGTTAATATCAGGCATTATAAGTACCGAAGACGATCAATCGAATCTGAAACTTGTTATTAGCATCTGTGGGCGCAGAGTGACTATTTAATATTTGCAGTCAGCGAGGAATTAGTACGAGAGGAAAGATAGGTGTGAAGGAGACTCAGAGAGTGAGCAGGTTGGGAGATTTAAAACGGTCGTGGGAATTTTTTGGTTCACGTCGCGGGTGTTTTGATTTATTTCCTGGGGACTATCGATTCGCGTTGAGCGATGAAAGAATGAATTGTTTCCAAACATTTCTCGGTTTGCCGCTCGCCAAATGGAATTGTTTACAGAGGTTTAATTGAAAGGTCGGAGATGTGAAAGTAATGGAATCCGCGATTGGATTTAAATGTAAATTAATGATGGCGATTTCGATTGCTTTTGCAGTTGGGTTAGAATATTTCGAAAAATTTTAATTCGGTATTTTGTTGTAGCTTTTATACCTATTTTATCGATAGTGGATTACACGGGAAAGACAAATTTTCGACTGGCTAAATTTTAATTTGGCAATTTCTTACCTCTGGAAGGCAGAGGTTATATATAATAAGGTATACTTTATTGAATAAGTACTATATGGTGTAAATTAACTACGATCATGCAACGATGGTGAAAGGCCTGATAAAGGTTGTAGGCCAATACCGACCTTAAGATACTATGCAGATATCAACGTGTCGGTTTTTGGGTTTAAAAGGGCCTGCTGTCTCTTGCAGGAGTCAGTCTCTAATCCGGAACAGCATAGAACGCTTTCAAAGTATTGTGGGCCTGTTTAACCCTTTGCACTCATATTTATATTTTAGAAGGCTACCAATCAACTGGGAATTTTTGTCATATTCGATCAAAACGAAAACATTTTTATGAGAACATATTGTACGATTTTTGGCTAAATTCACCCTAAGTTTCTAAGACAGAGATCTGCGCGTCTAACAAACAATAACTCTCTTTTGTAACAGAACAGGTTTTATTTAATTGAAACATTACGCTAAGTTTCTCACACGTCTTAACTCAAATTGAAACCAGTTTTCGCCATCCTGCATAATTATTACAGACTCAATCACAAATACAATATTTGTAATTCAGAAAAGGCTTCGTTACAAGTACAAAGAATTCAGATTTGTTCGCACAGTGTTGCAAATACAAATTATGATATCATGGAAGAAAATACCAAATCTAAAAGTTGCAACTACCAATACCAAAAACGATTTCGTACCTACGGTAATATACCAAACCACGCTCAGAATGGAACCCAGATATCAGGAAGCCATACACGATAACCGTTTGCCTTCACCAGCAGTCCACTTCCCAGCAGCCTGAGAACAATCCTTAAAAGCAGCCCATAGAAAGCAGCCGTCGAGACTCCTGAGCCCAGCAGCCAAGGCTGATTCGGGTGGATGGTTGGTTAATCCGTAGATGCTCTGATGTTTGACGCGAGAAAGCGTATCCTGGAAAAATATTCAACTTCATTCCGGCAGAGTGAAGCCGGGGCTCCTTGAACCCAGTGACCAGAACTGGTCCGTAGATTAAATCCACGCCAGTCAAAGGCATTGTCTTTTCCGGAATCGACACACGGGCCAAAGGATGTGACAAATTCCGGGGATAAAGTTTCGACTGAAAAGGTGAAATGTAGCCCTCTCTGTGTCGGATGCAACCGGCCAGCATGACTCTTTTATGCCACCCCAGAGTGTCTATAGCAGCCCGGCATCATTTATGATTATCTTTTGTGCAGCAGCCTCTCAGTTCCGACTCTACCCTTTCGTTTCACCTTTCTTTTGACCACCCCGATAAAACATCAAACGGGGGTAATCCTTTTTCGCGGCGGACCAGCGCCGGAATTATTGATACTCGGACCTGTTCTCGGCCTCTCGTTCGTTTTACGGCCTACCGGTGTATTGGCTTCCACAATGCTTGTTTCGATGGTTATAGGTCGCGTTTTACGTTTGGCAAACTTCGGAATCATCCATGTCAGCGATAATTTTACGTTTTCGTCTGACAAGTAATACCGGCTTGGAAGCCAGACGAACGGGGTTCTTGGGTTACAAACTTCTATTCGTTGTCTCTTTGGTCCAGGTGTAAGAGGCGGAGAAGAAAGGGCTGAGTTAAATTGTGCCAATCGGTGGCCGATTATATTTTATTCCGTTGGATACGATATTCACACGCAGCTCTCGTCTCTCACGTAAAACTCCGCGGTCCACTCCTCGAGCTGCCCTTTGTTAACCCTTTGCACTCGAGAGGCGCCCTTCAGTCGTCATTTGATAAAATTTCGAAGCTCGATATTAATTAATATATTAAATTCAAAATTTGAAACGAAAGAAATTGACAATTTTGTGGTAAAGATCGGATTTATAGAAATTGAACTTTAACCCTTTCGGTTCGGAGGAGCTGGCCGCGGTTATACATTCGTGGTACGAGGAAGTTTTCCACAAAATTGGTTGCACTGGAAGCCGCGAAATCGTGTTTTGCGGTATTCATAGAAATTTCGAACGTGATTGACGCTAAACTTTTCATTCGGATCGCGATAGTCATCGATGACGTTTCGCGGATGCTGCCAATAGGCGACGGTAGTACCTAGAGAACGTTTCATGGCCGAAGGGGTTAAACTTTGATTATATTTTATTCCCTTGCGGTACAAATGTGCGGAGGCTTGAGTCTTCTGAGATGCGTGATGCAGACGGTGAATTGTCGAAATTGTTTCCTCGAACCCTTCAGCCAGGTTCTTATAGACCCTATGACGACCCATTGCGTCACTCAGTCCTGCTTCGAAAATTGATAGGCTTGATGGTTCCTCGAAGCAAACATAGATCCCGATGCAGGGTGACGGCATCCAAATAAAGACTCCTCTCACAATATTACCTTCAACCGATACAAATGTTGACAATTTTTGTCCTGTGTTCGCTTTGCATCTTACTATAGACATTCTAGATCATTGATACCGTAGAACTACCTTACACGAAGAAGCCAACGAAATTAGCAATAGTGTGGTAAAGATCGGATTTATAGAAATTGAACTTTAAACTTTGATTTTATTTTATTCTGTACAAATGCGCGGAGGCTTGAGTCATCTGAGATGCGTGATGCAGACGGTGAATTGTCGAAAGAGGGTTTCCTCGAACCCTTCAGCCAGGTTCTTGTAGACCCTATGACGACCCATTGCGTCACTCAGTCCTGCTTCGAAAATTGATAGGCTTGATGGTTCCTCGAAGCAAACATAGATCCCGATGCAGGGTGACGCCATCCAAATAATGACTCCTCTCACAATATTGTATCCAACGGAGTAAAGTACAATCGGCCATCGAGTAATAGACTTATTTAACTCAGCCCTCTCTTGTTCTCCCCTTACACAGTGTTACCCGCGAGAAGTTGTGGTAAAGATCGAGTTTATAGAGATTTGTAGGAAGGATTTTAGAAAACTAGGCTCTTTGCTCCTGGGTAACTTCTTTATTCTCTACGTAGGCTGGTCGGATAGTGCCCCAAAACGCATCCCTCGCTGTTTTATAGGGCGTGTCCCCTATCCGACGCCTTGTCTTCGCGTTTCCGTAGCTTCTTTCGCTGAACTCCGGTCCAGATGCCCCCCAGCTTGGCGTCTAGCATCTCCATCTGTGGCTGTTGTCCTTGGGCCTCGGCGAGGCCTTCCTAGAACTCCAACGACGAGCTTTCTTCCACCAGAAGACAATGAGCCGCGGTGAAAGTTGCCCACAGATTGAACTTTTAACTTTGATTATATTTTATTTCCTTGTGGTG
>NW_016910703.1:1438822-1519161 GCF_001483705.2 Eufriesea mexicana | reverse complement strand
TTTCCTCGAACCCTTCAGCCAGGTTCTTATAGACCCTATGACGACCCATTGCGTCACTCAGTCCTGCTTCGAAAATTGATAGGCTTGATGGTTCCTCGAAGCAAACATAGATCCCGATGCAGGGTGACGGCATCCAAATAAAGACTCCTCTCACAATATTACCTTCAACCGATACAAATGTTGACAATTTTTGTCCTGTGTTCGCTTTGCATCTTACTATAGACATTCTAGATCATTGATACCGTAGAACTACCTTACACGAAGAAGCCAACGAAATTAGCAATAGTGTGGTAAAGATCGGATTTATAGAAATTGAACTTTAAACTTTGATTTTATTTTATTCTGTACAAATGCGCTTAGGCTTGAGTCATCTGAGATGCGTGATGCAGACGGTGAATTGGCGAAAGAGGGTTTCCTCGAACCCTTCAGCCAGGTTCTTATAGACCCTATGACGACCCATTGCGTCACTCAGTCCTGCTTCGAAAATTGATAGGCTTGATGGTTCCTTGAAGCAAACATAGATCCCGATGCAGGGTGACGGCATCCAAATAAAGACTCCTCTCACAATAGTTAGAGTAGACTAACCTGAACTGAAGATGATGTTATCATGCATACTGGTCAGGAAAAATCGTTATTAATTATTATAAATATTTTTTTATCGAATAAGCACGAAAATCTCAGCCTCGCGGTGTATCAGTCTCCATTCGCTGTTGTTCAGACGACTGGAGGTCGTCTTTTACGCTTCAGAAGCTACGAAATCATCGATGTCAGCGTGTAATTTTACGTTTTCACCCGGCAAGTAATGCCAGCTTAGGGGCAAGATGAATGGCAGATATCGTAGATACGTTCAGCGTCGTTGCCTCTTGTTCGAGATTACCGCGAATCCCTCTGTGTACATTGCTTTACGTTTGCGGCAGGTCGTGTCCCGAGTCGGGTTTCCGTTGTGCTTGCGAATCGCACGAGCGTGCACTTGGAATTGAAATTGAATTTTCTAGTGCTCCTCGTTGACCAGGAAGTTAATTTTTCCAGTTAATCTTGTATGACTTTTCATGATCCCGTGGAGTTTCGAGCAATTCGTTTTAAAGAGTTTTCGAACCTTTGTCTTGGGCCTTTGTTGGTTTTAAGTCCTTCATTTTATCATTCGTATGCGTTTACGTAATTCGCGAGGTTTTTGGCAGGATTTCAGCTTTTATCGTACAAGAACAATTTTTAATCTTTTTTTTTTTTGCACGGTACGCGAAAATTAATTGGTAAAATTTTGCAATATTTCAAGAGATGTGTTATATTTTTTGCTGACTTGGGATAAGATAGGCATAATTTTGATTGATATTTATTAAAGAAGAAAGAGAAAGAAAGAGGGTATCTTGATTCAATTGGCAAATATTATAAGCTTTAAAAATTCTCACGTCAGGTATGAAAATTTTTGAAATACAGTAATTAAAAGTAGATGCTTTGTAATAATACGAGACTCGAAAGTTACGTATTTATAGTTCTTAAATCTTGCTTTATAGATAGAATACAATGTAATATCGAGGTATCGAAATATTGAAAAATATTAGTATAATATTCAGGAAAACATTAACTAGCCATAATTTCTCTATTATTTCAATTCTTCTATAATTCTATTATTATATCTTTTACTCATATATATTTTTATTGCTTTTGTTTATTCTACAATCTTATATTATAATTCCTCCAGTTTCAAACAAAAACTACCCACTGGTATCAAAAATTCATTCCATTCTTATCTCTCTTATACACCCCACATTGTTTTTAATTAACCCTTTGCACCCGAGGGGTGACTCTCAGTCCCCATTTAATCAGATTCTACAAATCGACGTTAATTAATATATCAAATTTAAAATTACCTAACATTGTGTGGAATGTCGATGAAAAATAATTCTGTGTCTTAATTTGCGTATTATTTCTCATTTACCATTTTAAACATATCGTTGACTCTATGACAGAAAGTCTTCGAATTACTATTTTTCTGTAACGAGAAAGTCGTCGAGTGCAAAGGGTTAATCCTTTTAATCATTATTTCGACTCCCTGTTCAGAGTAATCACATTCAAATGCAATTCATTCTTCAACCTAAATTTCCATTTAGGTTATTTGTTATCCCCACTTCGTCTAACAAATACGATCCCATTATCATTTTATCGCGTCTCTGCAACGTTTATTTTCCTCGTACGATAAATTCAGTTACTTCATATTTGCGCATGGAACACGACGTGCATGACGGACAACACGCGCATCCTATACCGTACGGGATAATAGTGGTGCCACAACACGTTTCGCCTTTTTTTCATCCATTTCACATGGGACAACTCGAGTGCATTCGTAAAAGATTGCACGTTACTCGAGAATTCGCGCTTGGCGGCCATTACGTTCCCACAAACGCTCTCTGCTGTTTCGTTTTCATTGTTATTTTGACAGTAACATTACGCGTGTGTGCGCATTAATAATCGCGTTATCCTTGCACGCGTTTATTTACATTTAATTAAATAAGTGCACCCGCGACGCGACAGCCAGCAAACCCGCTGCAGGGATTGAATTTTTCAGCCGTTTAGCATCTCTTCGAATAATTTGCAACGGTGTTCTGTATGTTTTTAAATTGCTTCTGGTTAAATGTAAATTTCGACTGGATTCTACGGTGCAACGTGCGTCGCATTAACCACGTATTAACGAACATGACGTGCTTGTTATCGTGTGCGAAATATAGATGGGAAATGACATGCGAGTGGGATTTGAAATTCTATCGGTGTCGTGCAACTTTGAATTCTGTATTTTTTGACGCGCTATGGATTGTTTAACTGGAGGTATGAGACAGTTAAATTGAAATTCTTCTGCGCTCGTTTTGGTTTTATTCACGCGTCGATGGTATTAATTTTCGATGAGCGGTTCGAATATTGTTCGAATATTTGTTTGACTCCTAAGGGATGACTTTTAAATTTGACATTAACAAAAATTTGTTTTATTTCTTTCGGGATATTTTTCTTTTCTCTATGTGATATCGATTATTTAAGAGAAAACGAAAAACTTTGACGAGAATTCTTCATTCAGACTCTGTGTATTCAAATTTCCATTTCTGATTTTTAGACCAAGCTTGATGAATATTTGTTTTATTGAAAACGATGGCGTTGGTTTGTGGTTTTTGATTTTGGGATAAATAAATCTTTCCTCTGAATTTGTTTAGTGGAATAGTTTGAAACTATTTAATTAGTACATTTTTATGTAATGGATAAAGTAAATAAATAATCTTTCTCAAATCATAAGGATTTTCAAAAAAAAAAATACGACAAAGTGAAGGGATTTTATTTTTTGAAGATTCCATATTTAATGCAGAATCTTTGAAACGCACTAATTTTTCCTATTCATTTGAGTGTATATTAAAGTTGAAATATGCCCAAAATTTTCAATATTGTTTTTCGCAAAGAGTTGATAACTTTCTTTTCGAGGGACTGAAATTCGTGAAATATTGCGTAAAAATTAAAAAATTCCAATATCATGACTGAAACTATTTTTTTGAAGTATTTATTACGGAATTTCGTTATCGAATTTTCCAATAGATTAAAATATAATTTAGAACGCGGAAACTCTATAGTTTTTTAGCTTTAACATTTATTATGATGTTATATAATACAGAAATTAGTAATAATTTATACTAACTTATTACGCTAGATTTTTATTATAAAATATTTGTTATATTTTTCAATTTATGTCTAACTTGTACCAATAATTAATTTAAGAATCAATTGTGAATATATCTACTGAGAAAAATAATACTTTTGAAGTATTCATTTTAACATTTCGTTTATTTTCCGTTATTTTCTTGCGAAGGAACTACTATTTGAAAGCAGAAATCTTAAGAAACAATGGGACATAAATATTTACGAGGTCCACGATATAATTCCTCTTGGCCACACTATTCGTCTTATCGATTTTTCGTGAAACCCCGGATTCATTATTTTACCACGTTCAAATCCTAAAGAGTCTAATTATATGAAAATTTCCTATTTAATTACACCCACCGTGCAACTCTTATTCAAATACACGTGTCTTTATACCCATAATAAAATATAAAAATCGTTTGTTGAATTCGTTAATTTATATTTCAAATACTTTACTTTTTATTTCATAAATTCTTATAAAAGCATAATTTTGTTTTATGTAAATTTTACATTTTGTAATTTATTATATTAGATTTATTAATATTACAATATTAGATTTAGTAATAAATATCTTCTTATTCTTATTATCATCGTTATACACGTTCACACCTGCCAAATTAAATTTCTATCACCATCTGTGTCGAATATATCCTTCAACCTCGAAAATCGCTAATTGATATTTTTATTTCAATACATATCCATACATTTCACATTTAATTGCTGCTGTTACCGTTATTAAAAATATTCGATAATATGGAAAATGTTAGAACTCACTATTTGACATTTCCATTATTTTTCGTTGTCATTAAACTACCAATAATTTTAATTACCGTCGAAATTCAGTAACCTCAATGATACTAAAAACCGTTCTCTAATATTTTCGTTCCCATACATAAACGCGTTATTCATATTAAATTTTCCTTGCACCTGTATTAAAAATCCATTTCACCAAATCTGTCAAATTCTTATTTACGTTTAATATCCATTACCGCCGTTGTTAATAATATTTTTCAATACCGAAATTATTAAAAACCACAGCCTCCTTCTTTCATATTATTCGTCCATTTATCTCCGAAATCCTACTGCGACCATGATCAAAAATACGTGACAAATTGAAAACTAAAAAGGGTTGAGAACCACTGCTTCCTTAACACTGGCACTACCAATCCAGTCCAAAAGACTGTTTTCAGAATTTTCTATACCTGTTTTAAAAAAGAAATTAACGTCAACTCATATCGAGAGGAGACTGTAATTAACCCTTCGCACTCGACGACTTTTGGCTAGAGAAGAATAGAAATTCAAAGAATCTCTACTTAAAAACTGACAATATCTTTTTGAGCAATAAATACAGAATTGTATAATAATAGAATTGTAGAATTATTTGATTTCGATACCTCGCACACTGTTACATTGCAAAAAATTTGATATATTAATTAATAACGATCTTCCAAATTTTCTGAAATGGAGACTGAAGCTCGCCTCTCGAGTGCAAAGGGTTAATATATTTACTTATGGTACCGCTAAAATTACTATTGTTTATGTCTGCTATGTTTACTCGTTGAGGATCGGTAGTTCCAGTGTTAATGTTCCACCTTTTCTCTTTCTACCGACCACTATGCACTACAGTCGTTACCCAGCCATAAACGACATAGGAAAAAAGAGAAGGTGGCGAGGTGAAGGCAGCTTAAAATTGAATCCTTCGAAGGGCGGAAGAGGCTGGCGCGCGCGAGGGACACCCGGTATGTGGCCGGTCTGCGAATTCACCCCCGATAGTCCGCAATGCGGAATTTCTGGTTCGAACGTGCACACGCGAAAGAAGCAAGGGAAGTTCCGCAAAAATTCACGTGGCTGTTCCTCGAAATCACATTAAGTCCTTCCCACGGCCATGTCCCATCGACTCCTTATGCCAGAATCGAATTAGCCTCAGGCTAACGGCCATTTTCTTTTCCTCTGCTGCTTGCGCGACGTTCAACGCGCGAACACGCGACTAATAGACTTTTCGTTTTCTTCCTGTTGCAGGTAAGTCAGGATTTCCAGTTACTACCGTGTTACTCTCTTGGTACTTCGAATCAGGTAAAGACGTCAACGGAAATTTTTCTTATTTTCTCTCGCGTTCTATTTAATTACGAGAGTTCATTTGTAATTGTAAGTTTGGGGGCACGAATTTTTGTTCCTCGATGGAATTGGATTCCTGGCAGAATTTTGAATTCCTAATTACAGGAATTTTACTTTTTAAGATTCTGCTTTACCTTTTACGAGTGAACTGAAAAAGTTTTGCGTTACACAAGTTTCTCTATTATCCTATTTAATTTCGCGGTCTAATTTTAATTTCGTCGCGTGTGTTGCGGGGTCTGGGTTAGGTTTGAGCGTTGCGTACGCGATTTAATTGGATTTTCGGCGTAATTTGGGACCTGAAATCACGGTAATGTTTACTCTGATTTCTTGGAACTAGGTAAAGATGTCGGAGAAAATTCGATATATTTCTCCCTTGTTTTGTGTTATTATGGAATTAATTTTAATTTCGTCGTGTATTCTGGAGGGTTAGCGGTAAAATTGTTTGGTTTTCCTGTATGTTGATGGAATTGGGTTTCTAGGACAGTTTGGGATTTGAAATTACAACTGCGTTAGCTCTTGCTCCTTGGAATCAGATAAAGACGCCGACGAACAATCTTATGTATTTCTCTGTTGTTCTATTTACTTTTAATTTCATCGCGTACACTTGTGGCGAGAGATAAAATTGTTGTGGCTCTCTTATATGTTGATGCAATTGGGTTTCTGGGACAATTTAGGATTTGAAATTACAAGCGTTAGCTCTTGTTCCTTGAAATTAGGTAAAGATGTCAGGGGAAAAATTTTGTTATTCATTTTTCTCCTTTCTCCTGTAATTGTGAATTTTATTTTTAATTTCGTCATGTATAGCGGAGGGTTGTTCGGTATGAAGCTTTGATATTTTTTGTTCCTGATATAATTGGGTTTTTAGGCTAATTTAAGATTTGGAATTACGAGTGTGTTACCTCTTGTTTCCTGTAATTAGGTAAAGATGTCAGCGTTAAATTTTGTGATTTATTTTTCTCCCTTTTCTTTTGATCGTGAATTTACTTTTTTAATTTCACTGGATGTACTGGATGGTAGTTTAGGATGAAAGTACTTTCGTTTTTTCCTCCTTCAGTATTGAGATTCTCGTAATAAATTAGTATAGGTGGTTTCATCATATTAAAAGATAGAAAAAATTATATATTAAATACTTGAACAATTTAAATTCTTTGAATACTCATCCGTTTATTTCCTCGTTTGAATAAAAACAAATTAATGATTGTTACGCATAGAAAAGCACAAAGAATATTTATACACAAATATCTTCCAAATGTAATTAATGTTTTGGTAATATAGGGAGTCCCAAAATTCACGTAAGATTTAAATTTTACACCATTTAGAAAAGCACAAATAATATTTATACACAAATATCTTCCAAATGTAATTAATATTTTGGTAATATAGGGAGTCCCAAAATTCACGTAAGATTTGAATTTTGCACCATTTGTACCAGTGTTGCCAATGAAAATAGGAGTCTGACAGCTGACAGTTCAGAGTTGTCAAAAATGGAACGCTACACCGAAGAACAATATTTACAATTTTTAATTAAAAACCGTGTTTTGTATCAAATATTAATTTCTAATTTAATTAGAAAACTGTGTTTTCTATCAAAATTGGTTCTTGCATGAATTTTGAAATACCCAATGTAATTGAACACCTTGTAAACAATTACAAATCGAATTATGTAAATTTAAAAATATAATCACGCAATATTCTGATATTGGAAATTATATTTAATTTTCCAAATTCAATCAAGTGTATGTAAATTATATTTCGTCGTTGATTTGATTCAGTATTGTCCAACCACATTTTATCATACTCGTTGTTACATTTATAATTAACGTTGCTATTAAGTTATTTCAAATTGTTCTTTAACGGTGTCCCATAATTTATTGACTTTCGATTTTATTAGGAACTTTATCACGCGGAACCTATTTTTACAGTGATATATAATCCTATCTTGTTTAATCCGACATTTTTCACCGTGGTAGTCGATATTTCATAGATTAGGGAAAAGTGATACGACGAATACCAATTTCGATCGAAACATAAATCACTCGTTGTTTCAAACTGTTAATTTATTATAAACTGCTACTGATACCAGTCCTTTTATAAATTTATGATGCACGTGGATCTTCTACTACTAGCAGGGTCGCTCATTAACTCTGGCTGACATCATTCATAACATACTATTCTTTATATTCACCATAATTTTTAAAATTTCTCTTTTTACTAATTACCACTGTGAAATCTTTAATAATTAGGTTGAATAGCTACTGGCTAATTAATAACCGCATTTTTTGATAACTTACATTAAACGTGCTAAATTATTCAACATACTCACTGTAATTTAAAATATTTTAAACGAATATCATACTATTTGGATAAAATTAATACGGTTGCAAGCAGTGAAATTATTAGATTATTTAAAACTATTTATCATTTATTTGTCACTAACTATTTGGTTTATACAATTCCTCACATGAGATATTTGCAATAATTTTACATCTGTAATATATTTATTATTCATCAATAGTATTTAGACAATTATTTTTGTTTCCTATTTATTCTATATTATAAATATAAGCAATTATGATTTTATTCTTTATTAACGCTACAGTTACGAATTATAACAAATTTTACAAAACTAATTTGCAATAAAAAGAAATTCATCGAAAAATCGTTTTATAATTAATCATTAAACTTTTCAAACCATAATTTAAAATTCATGGTATATTAATTCGATAATTAGCTGATTGATGTATTTTAGTACTATGTACGAATTATTTATTTATATATTCTAATATTTCTAAATAATAATATGTATAATTCTCGTTCAAAGGATAAACGATTTGATATTTTATTAACGTTCAGACAAAACGTTAGTTTCGCGATGCATCATCCAATAACACAGATCATTCCTCGTTCTGTTAAGACGGATCTATTCAACATACCATAACGTTCTAGCAAATTAACTTGTTAACGTACCTCATAGCTCACGGTACCTGTAGAAGCTACCCAATCCTAAGGGGATTCAGACGGTCTGAGATAATACATTGCAGGGTGTTGCAAAGTATATACTGAATCTTTGGCTGAACGTGGTACATATAGGAATCTTTATTACCTTATGAAGAGATACAACGACGACGTTATTCATTTTTAAGTTAAATAAAACTGCAGTGAATTCTGAAATCTCGTCCAATAATTAAAAACCAGGATACTTTAATATCTTTACAATTTATTACTATTTTTATTACAATCTATCCTCGCAATTTCAAAAATAAATATTTGCAATTTTTAAATTAGTTGTTATGTAATAAAAATTGATTATTATTCTTTTATCTACCATTATATTTATCACATGTTATTGTTATTATTTTCTTACAATTTAACAATTATTAACAAATATTATTAGTTTCAGTAACTGCTGTTTATATAATTATTTTAATGAACACGCCAAAATTCTATATGCAATACACAAATACGAAAAAGTATCTTTTACCATATTCAAATGAAGTGTTTCAGAAATATCAAACGCAACATTTTTTTTTTTTTTTTTTGCAAAATTGAAATCTAAAACGGGAATATCTTTAGCATATCGAATATCGCTGAAACGAGTATTTCTGCATACAGTGCAAACATTTTTGAAGCCAAAGTCCAAGAGAGGAATATGTTCTAGAATTCCGTTCTCGTTGACAGAAGCGTGGATAAACGCGAATTTAACGAAGAGACAACAATGCTCATCGGTGTATTAACATTTTATAAGTATCTCCGTGGAAATATTTCTGTTTTTCGTTGGATCAACGCCGGCGACACGGCTTGTTTATAGAGTTCCCAGCGCAGAAAATTTGCTAGAACAAAGGCATCGAGGGTAATCGTTGTCATTCCGCTTTCCATTTGCACAAAGCCTCTGCCAGCTCGGCCAATTGCCTCGTTGATAGATACTCTGCAACCTGTATCGGGGCTTTAACGACCTACTCACTCGCCACTTCTGACGCTTCATCAAGGATTCATTAAAACCCCTTTCTACTTTAATCTGACTCGTCGTTGGTGAATTTACTTGGGAACCGCTTACGGCGATGTTCGTCTTATTCTGATTAACGTGTCTCGTGTTTTGCGTTGAGAAATTAATCGAAGAATATTTCATACTGATAGAAGCTTTTTATAGTAGATTTTTCATAATGACGAATTATTTCGCAAATTTTTGCCATAAGAAATTCTCGGAAAATCGTATGGAAAATATTTTGCTACTGCTGCATAAGAAGTTAAACAATTATATAGGAAATAATTCATAACGTCGGCATTGGAAGCCACTGAAAAAATATTTAAGAAGAATTTGATAAGGATAGCATAAAGAAATATCGATGAGTTAGGTGAAAAATTCATGTTACTTCTATATAATATACGAAATTATGGAAAAATAATTTGGGAAATATTTTGCAACATTAGTAATAGAAATAGTAGTCAGAAATATATATAGGAAATTTCTAATTTCTAATATTCACATAAAATAAACTGAAAAATACTAAAATCAAAATTTTAGCAGTGCTAAATTTAGTTTCACGAAATTTGTATTGATCTGACTGAATTTCGAACACGAAATATAGAGACTCTTGCGATTTAAGAAATTCAGTCTAAATTTCGAATCGTAATTAAATCTCGAAGATACCGAAATTCATTTTAAATACTATTTAACGAGATATAAATTTACATTAACGCTCGATATGAAATAAGAGGTAGGGAATTCGAAGTTACAGATCGCTTCTGCATCGTATATCTGCAGGACTTATGCGATATGTTTATTCAAGGCGTGCAGAAAATTCAGCAAGCCCGAAATGTCCTCATTGGCATTCTAGGGTTTACTTCCCGGCTTGCCCCGCTTCCGGCAACTTTTCAGAAATATCTTAACAAGAGGAAGTTAGAGTTTGAAAATACCCTTGGATAAATCTTCCTCGTTTGTACTTTGAATTTTCGTGATCATACTCCTCCATTTTGTTTATCCTCAAATATTGCGATTTTCCATGGAAAATTAATTATCTCTGTTACAAAATTGATAATTATAAGACTGATCATTTTTATAATAAGATAAGCAGAGAAACATGTTATATTTTACATATATAATTATTTTATTTCAACATTTTGCGTATTTTTATATGACTACGAATTTCAATATTTATTCTTAATATTTATAATTCTGCTGAACGGTTGGTTGCAAAAGTTGTATTTTGTATATAAATATTTTGAATACCCTATACAAACGCTATATCCAATACCATATACCCAACTTTTCAGAAATATCTTAACAAGAGGAAGTTGGGGTTCAAAAATACCCTTAGATAAATCTTTCTCGTTTGTACTTCGAATTTTCGTGATCATACTCCTCCGTTTTGTTTATCCTCAAATATTGCGATTTTCTATGGAGAATTAATAATCTCTGTTACAAAATCGATAATTATAAGACTGATCATTTTTACAATAAGAAAAGTAGAAAAACATGTTATATTTTACATATATAATTATTTTATTTCAACATTTTGCGTATTTTTACATGACTACGAATTTCACTATTTGCTCTTGATATTTATAATTCTGCTGAACGATTGGTTGCAAAAGTTGTATTTCGAATATAAATATTTTGAATACACTATGCAGACGTGTGTTACCATTGCGGTCAGCAATCATCGATTCTGCAGAATTACAGAATCGTTGAAAAAACTGTATGGTACCGTCTGAATCAGCTTTTGTGACAGCTCTGATGCCAGTTAGAGCACTCCGTAGTCAATTCCATGATCGTAGATGCCTGTAAAGTGGAGCGGATATCACGAGCATGCTCGATTATTCCTGTGATGGATTTATCCCCGTTGGAGTTTATAAGGGCTCAAATTGCTATTAATCGAAAATTTCACTCGAATGAACGATGTTGCACGATCTTCATAGACGGAGATATGCCGGCTTGATAAGTTCATTAGCGAGCTATTCTATGAAGAGGGCGCGGTATCTCGAGTGATCTTTTCATCGAATACTTCGCTTCAATGAATGACAGCGTTATCTCGAGCTGTTAGTGAGTGATCGGATGCTTTCAGCACAGCGGTTTCTTTTTACAGGGAACTTAAAAATCGAGCTTTATAGAACGCTAAATACCGATTTTCATCCCCTTCTTCGGCTGACCTTTAGTGTAACGTTCACTGCTATTGATTGCAGTGCTACAGCACAGGCTAATTCGATCAGTTCTACGATCGCTTTTAACAGACGTTGAGAATATAGCATTAGTAATTTCATTGTTGTAGAATGCTCGTAGAGTCGTTCATGTTTGCTATTAAATATTTCAC
This sequence comes from Eufriesea mexicana, assembly GCF_001483705.2. NCBI lineage: Eukaryota > Metazoa > Arthropoda > Insecta > Hymenoptera > Apidae > Eufriesea > Eufriesea mexicana. The sequence goes on along the minus strand of NW_016910703.1, from coordinate 1,507,066 downwards.
GAAGCATCTACTACGTTTGCTTTTACAGTAGGACATACGTAACGTCATTTTCTGATCTAATCGTGAAATTTTGTCATCGTTGGCGAAGCTAATAGCATTTCGTTTACTTTGTTTTAGTTATTGAAGTGAAATAAGGGGGATTTGAATTTTGAAGGAGATATATGTAGTTATTAATATTATTATTAATATTTTATTAATATTTTACTCATTTTATTACTTTTGCTATTACTGTTACTAATTTTACTAATCTTATTAGTATTATATATTTAACAAGTATGTTATGTTAATTCTTTGCACTCCCCTAACGTTACCACTGTGGTATCGAATAATGCGTAAATTTTTATTTAGTTTCATTTCTAATAAGGCAAATGAAAAGAAAATAAATTATAAATTATTATTTTTATTTATTGGTATTTATTATAAGTAAATCTTCCTTTTTCCTTGGGACAGTCATATCAAAAAATTTATATGGACTAATTTATTTACGAGGTATTTATTGTAATCTATAATTTGGTAATTTGGTAATTTAAAAGGATAGGTTTAGTATTATTGTCATGATTCGTCATATTTAAAGTATTTCTATTTAAAGTAAATGGCGAATAATGGCATAGTGACTTTTTGTTATTTAAAATATTATTTTTCTCATTATTTATCGAGGATTATTTTCAGTACTATCTTCTGAGGTATGCTTGTCGATGTCATTTTCCAGCATCCCTCTTCGTTCACTTCTCACTGAAAAATCAACAGCCTTGAATTTCGCGAATCAACATCAAACCTCCTAATATTTATACAACCTTTTCTGAGTGTTCAGTTTATGTTCACGGCAGCTTCCACAAATTTTTATTTCATTTTTATTTCACCCTTCACGAAGCTTAAATTTCTATATAAGAATCATGCTAAATTTTTAATTCGCAACAATTGATATTTTACCTCTATACCTGCACATTTTAATTTCACAGAGGAGAGAAATGTTTTCACATTCTGCATACTTCAGAACCGTTTATTTCTACAAAAAAATTGAAAAATAAGAAAATAGATCTACATTTCCATTTTCCAAAAGGAAATATCCAACTCTTTATAAAACTGCATACCCCCATAAGAAATGTGAAAATGAGAAAACCAACCTCCATTTTTACATTCAACTACGATTCTAAAACAGAAAAGAATATTATTTTTGATCTTTTATAAAACTACCTTCTTCCATAAAATATGGAACAATTTAAAGACTCGAACAAAATCGGTCATTACTATTTTTATATTCTACTGTTGCCTCAAAAACCAAAGAAAAGAAAAAGAAAAGAAAAAATGAAAGGAACGAGGAAGGTTTTTCATCCAACAGGAAGGATCCAATCGCATCAAACGATACATAAAAGATGGCGAGTCTTTGTCACACACACACATACGCAGTTCCATAGTTATTGCCCCGTGGCAAGTTCATAAAACACCATATATGTCAAACACACGTGGAAAATACGTGGCAGTGAACAAATAGATTCGTCCGATTGTAACGATGAATCGGATCGCGGAATTTCGTGAGCGGAACGTGCAAATTACGAAGCTAGTGTCGGCACGTTGCAACGTAAAGTTCAATTTCCCGTGGACGCTCAATAGCCTGGTTCTACGTTTACTCCACTTTTACGGCACGCTGCAGCAACCTCGAGTTTTTCCTTATCGCGAGCAATCACAATATCTCCTCGGGCGATGCGAGGAGCTCGGCTTTGAGTGCCTTCCACGGGATACTTCTCTTATTTCTATTTGCACACTTTGCGAGGCCGCGGGTGGGGGGAACAGGAATCCGTAACGCGACGCCAGCTCCTCCTGGCGGGCATAAAGTACCCGTAAGACGTCGCGGCGAGGAACAGTAAACCGATCGTAAAAGCTTAATGCCCCTTTCCAGTACGAGAATCACGCGAGTCACCCTGTATCGAGGAACGATTTACCTTTCACTCGGCGTGTCTCCGTTTGTCTTTTATTTTTACGCGATTAAACTTCTGCCTCTCGAGAATCATTTTGAATCCATTACGCCGGTTTACGCCGTCTCGTGGACATCGTATTAGCGTCTCGTTTGCTTCGTGTAATTGAGACGCTTTTGAGGATGGATTTAATGGCTGTGAGAGGGAGAGCGACTTATTTTCCGACCAGTCGTTTCGTTGTATGCGAATGAGGATTATGCGAGTATTCCTGAAAGACTGTGTATGGAGTGTTTGATGTCGGGGATGAAGGATTGAAAGAGAAGATGTCGCTCTGTGTGTTTCATTTTTTCTCTATTAGTTTTATTATTTGTAGGTTAAATTCGAGTTAGATTTGAAAAGCTAGTCGGCCATCTTGGTATACCGCGATAGTAGCGCCAACTACCGGCATGCTTGACTCTTATTGTGTAACTATCCGTGAAGTTTAGGTTAGGTTTGGATCAGGTTGTTCCGAAAAATCATGTCGCTCTGTGTGTTTCATTTTTTCTCTATTAGTTTTATTATTTGTAGGTTAAATTCGAGTTAGATTTGAAAAGCTAGTCGGCCATCTTGGTATACCGTGACAGTAACGCCAACTACCGGCGTGCTTGACTCTTATTGTGTAACTATCCGTGAAGTTTAAGTTAGGTTTGGATCAGTTTGTTCCGAACAATCGTGTCGCTCTGTGTGTTTTAATTTTTCTGCATTAGTATTATTATTTGTAGGTTAAATTCGAGTTAGATTTGAGAAGCTAGTCGGCCATCTTGGTATACCGTGACAGTAACGCCAACTATCGGCGTGCTTGACTCTTATTGTGTAACTATCCGTGAAGTTTAGGTAAGGTTTGGATCAGTTTGTTCCGAACAATCGTGTCGCTATGTGTGTTTTAATTTTTCTGTATTAGTATTATTATTTGTAGGTTAGGTTCGAGTTGGGTTTGTATTTGAGTCTTACAATGTAACTAAGGTAAAGTTTAGGTTAGGTTCGCATCAGATTGTTCCGAGCTCCCATGTCGCACTGTGTATTTCATTTTTCTCTATTAGTTTTATTATTTATAGGTTAGGTTCGAGTTAGATTGTTACAAAGAAATATGTTGTACTGCATGTTTTATTTCAGTCTGATTTTATTAATGTTTATAATATTTATTTGAAAAGAATCGAAGTATCTTATCGTATATTTAATTTAATTTTGATTTCATCATTATTTCAAGTGAAACAATTTGGAATAATTTTAGGTTAGGTCATTTTAAGAAAAGTTTTGTACTGGGTATTTTATTTCATTGTGGAGTTTATTTTCATTTATACTGAAACAGTTTAGATTAGGATTAAGTTAAGTTGTTCTAGAGAAAACGTGTTATGCTACATATTTTATTTTATTCTGATTTTATTATTATTTGGAGAAATGTGGTTCTGACATATGAAGATATCTGAATGTCTCCCATAACTAGACATTCTCTTTTGGTCCATAATATATAAAATCTTATATAAATTGGTATGCGCCATGCTTGGTTCGATAAGAATTTTATTTGTTACCTATCTCTGTCATGACGAAAGGATTAGACATTTCATAATTTCGAAAGTGCATCGTACAAACTTATAAAGCTTTACAAATAATCGTATAATATAATCTTCATAACCATAAACAATTCTTATCCTTAATTTTTAATTCTTTGACATCCACCATTTAGCATATATGTACATATTTCATGCGATATAGAAGCTACTGAAAGAAAATGACGTTTAAAAATAGATAAAAAATATTTAACAATATAAATTTAAAAGTTAACACTCTCCAATTTCAGATTTCGATCCCACGTTGATTAATAGTTTCCTATTTCCCTCAGTACCCTAACTCGATAAAGTTCCAACCCCTATTTTGCAACTCCCTGTACACCCACACTCGAATATTCTCTTTTCCCATTTTACAGTTCCTTTCACTCGATTCGAATAAACTGCGTCGATATTCCCAGAACACGTCGACCCAATCATTCGATCACGTCGACCCAAAACCTTAGGTAGCCATACACTGGCTTCACCCTAGTCTCAAGTACTCAATCCTCCCTCGTATCTCTAACGCTCGAACCTCGAGCTCTCGCTAAACATTCGTGCCAAAGTCCAGCTCTCGCAGTAGCGTTGGTTAAAAATTGATTGTTACGGAGATTGATTGAATAGCAGTATTCGATTGAATTGATGGAAAGTGACATTTTCGTAGCGATTTCATCAACTGATGGAAATTGCTTTAGGCGATAGGTGGACTAGTTTCTCTTGTGTTTTTATTCTTATGTTATTCGCTTTGTTATAACGGTGCAAAACAAATATTCCTGTAGCTTTCGATTCGATTGCTTTTATCAGTTATTTCTGTCAACTCTCGTTTGTCCAACATTCTTGATTGACAAATAATAAATACTTTGCATACATCGTGTTGTTCAAATAAAATAGTTTGCTTTGTGAGTTGAGTGCACTCGTCGGGTGTGAAGCTTGAAACTCGCTTTTAAAAGGATATATCGATATAGAAGAAATTAATATGGTGACTACTATATTAGTAGTAATACTATATTAGTAATCACTGCTGGTGATACATCGATACATACGTAGCACTTGAAACGGTGCAATTTTGTTCTAAGAAACTTTTCCATGGGACAAAAGATGAGGAAGATATATAGATGATCACATTTAGCTGAGTCACCTTGTAGATTCATATTTTGAACGAGTAGGGTCATGGATTAGCAGGGAAAAATGTTAGATTTAAAATATATTTGTAACGAGCTGAGGTGAAATTAAGAATAAACTATTAATTGCACTGACTTTCACACGACTTATATTCTTTTGCTCTTATGTTCTTCTGTATTACTCTTTGTCTCTTACTCTCTATGACTGCCTCTGCTTTGTACATATTTCAGTAGCCTTTTATTCGCTCACACACACACTGCACTCCCATACGACGCATCCCAGAAATCTCACGTACGTTCCAAGAACTCATTCGTCTTTCTCGAATTGCTTAAAATCCGCTGGATCCTCTGGATCTGTTCGCTTGTTATTTGCAACGATAATCATTCTCGTTGTTACATAAATTATAATTGTAATATTATACCTCTTCTACCGTGTACACGTAGATTTACGAAGATTGTATGGAGAGCTAGGGTGCAAAGTCCTAGTTCACTATGGAAACCCCTGGGCGATGCGTCAGGCCCTCAACGTGACCATATTTGCACATGTTTGAGGAAAATACTGGAAAGCATGGTGGGTGAAAATAGAAACAACATTGTGGACTAACAGTGTTGAACACAGAGTTGAGTTGAACGTAGAGTTGAACAGTGTGTTATGTTGGAAGTCAGCTACGCTCATGCAACGATGACGACATGCCTGTCGAAGGTTGTAGGGCATTACCGACCTTTGGACTTCAAGGGGTCGGTTTTGAGGGTTTAAAAGGGCCTGCCGTCCCTCAGAGCTCCTCACTCCCAAGTTAGAAACAGAACGGCTAGTTCATACATTGTGACTCATAGTGGTATTCAAAAAGACATACGTTTTAATTATATATCGCATAATAAACCTAAAGATTGCTATACAACTGAATACAGTTATTTCCCTGTGCGTTTGGCTATTTCCTCCACGAAATTCCCAACATGTTAGACAAAATTAATTGCATTTGTGTGTCGATCATTATGAGAAATCCAGTAGAATTATTCAAGAAATGGACTAAAAGTTGTCTTAGACTCGTGTCGTTGAATAATTCACAGCTTTATTGTTATTCTTGCATGTTAATAGTATTATTAATCGACTATCATCAATAACCATGATCACCGTTTATTCCTACATAGTTCAGTACATTTAGGTGGATAATTTCAATCTAAGTTAGCTGCGATCTATTCGAACTCTGTATGGAATTTGTGACAACTGAGATCTGACATTATCAAACTTTGACACGATTGGATCTTAATGGATTTTCTCTGTCAGCGTGCTGAGTCTTTCACGTACGTTGGTGTTTCATCGTTGCTTCATCTGTGTTTTCGTTTAGGTTTTCCTTCTTTATCTATGTATTCTGTAAATATGCATTATTACTATAGGAATACCGTTGATTGGCAATAGAAAGAATAAGAGATGTTATTTAATAACTGATCTATGATTACGCAACTGACCTATTATTATTACTTACTTCCTTTGACTATGCACACCAAAATCTGCCTAATTGTAAGACTCTCTCTGACCGATTCTTCATAAACTCTTCTAAGACTCTCTATCGGAACTCCCTATAGGAACTCTCCTCGAGACTTTATCTAGACTGTTAAAGGACTGCCTAAAGACTACCTTTGCACCCTTATTTAACACGTTAAGCACCTAGAGATCGGCGTTAGACTTTCCCTTCAGGCCTCTCCGGTCCGTACGGCCCAGAAAGGCCCGCATAACGGCTAACTGTGACGTGAACGAAACGGTACGTAAAACCAGCGTGGCGTTTAACATATTAAACACATTAACCTAACCTAACCTAACCTAACAGTCTCGTCCATGCAATCCTTGCGCGAAGTCACTTGTTCTTCCATGCGCACTCCAGATGTTACCCTGAACGTTCTACCTGAATCCGAGACCTGTTTGTTATCCCTCATCTAGGAGGAAGATCCATATGTTCCTATGTACTGACTTTCGAAACGTAAAAATATCCTACATTACTGTTAACAATGGAAATATCAGGGTCTCGACGATATTATTACTCATCAGGAGAAACCATATTGTCGATTCCGTAGCCAGGTAAAACACGACTGCACCTTGATGCTTGGCTATCATATACGCCAAGTACCTGGAGTATGGGAGTGGCAGTAATTTAGTTCGTTTTTCCGTTTGTAACCCCTACTCTTGTACCTCAAATTCGGAAACTCCATCCAATTACAAATTACATAGTCCTACCAAGGGTCTGCATAAAGGCTAGGCCTATTAGCTCGTAGAATATGAAAACACGTGATAGCAAGATAGAGACACAGTCCACTTACTATTTCGAAGCCATACACAATCTCTTAAATAGACCGTTCGTCACTAATCGTCGTCAAGCAAGATCGACCTAGTGACGATATGCAATTACAATACGTCAATATAAGGCTCTCAAAAATATTTATACATCCACCAATTATTGAATAAACGGAAAAGTGGTACGTAAGACTTTTAAGCGAATTACACGTAGGAATTTTCCACTACCACCGTTAGTAGTCCTACAGGTCTCCTACCTGTACTTTAGCCCACTCTCTGATAACTAGCTGGTTCGTAATTGTTAAAAAACTTTGAAGAAAGTCATTTATCAGCTCGGGTGCTTTCCTCTCGCGATCCATTAAAGTTCGTAATTAGTTCCCGAGCTTCTTTTCCCGGTTACACGTAACACTTCCGGCGAAAGTCTTTTAGGAGATCCTCGATATCCAATCGCGTATCTCTTTATTTTCGAAGGCCACGTTGCGTCGTGTCCTCTCGAGGCTCGTTGGGATCGGCTGGTTTTCGCGATTCATCGCGTTACGATTAATTGGAAACTTAGTTCTGAATTCGCTCTGGGAATATGCTGTGATGGGAAGAATTAAAAGTATTATGAAGGATTAACAATGTTATTTTAATCTACATATACGTAGGATTGCTATTTTAGGTGGATTGACTTGAGATAGTATCGTTGACTTCCTAATAGAATAAAATAAGCTTATAAATAGAACGACGGCGGTTATCTATGAAACAAGAGAGATTCGCTATAGGCACGCTCTTCTGATCTTTCTTAAAACCGACTGACTTTGGACTTTGACTCACTGACAACTCTTAGACAGAAAACAGATTGCAAAGAGACTGACTTGGACTCTTAACCCTTTGACTGCCACGCAGAAATCACGTGTTTCCCTCAGGACGCCACGGAAGTGCACGGCTAGATGCAAGGTTTGTCCTATTTTTTGATTAATGTTCTAACAAGAATTTTTAATTGTTCAATGCGTTCAAGGCACTTTTTATTTCAAAGTATTTTCTAATTAGTGGTTATATTCAACATGCACTAACTGACAATTTTCATTCAATATTGTTCAATGTATTTCGAGTAGTTCAAGCGCTCCGGTCACTAATGACCACCGTGGCATCAGAGGAGAAACAGTGGCTGGTCATATATGACCAACATGGCAGTCAAAGTGTTAAAGACTGACTCCCTCGCACCCTTGCACCCTTATTTAAACTATTCATTCTGTCCTCTTTCATACCCAGGTTTTCCTTCCCAATCATGCCCTTTCCCATGCAACCTCGGTGGGCCAGGTACTTCAATTTTAGCATCTTTAAATTTTCACTCGACACTACCATGATTATTCTTTGCAACGAATGCTCTTGCTCGCGGTCACTTTCCTTCTAAGCCTAAACACTCTTGACATTCTTTCAGGGCCGTACTCATTCCAATCCTACATATATATATGACTGACAATGAGGGTAAAAGATCATGTATGATTATATTCATAGTATAAAATTTTTTGAAAATAATAAAGGAAAAAAAATAAAAGTAAAAAAATAGAAAGAGAGGAAAAGATACGATTAAGCCCTACGTCTGAATAACTTCATTTTATTTCATCATCGTGGATTTAAGTCGATTTTTTTTTATTAGCGTGTTACAATATTTAATCCAATTATGACAATTGGGAGGGCTTGGATGGATTATGAATCCCTTTCACGGAGATATTCTATAACGATTATCTTTATGCGGTGTATTTTATTTTTACGATATAACTGTGCAGATATAAATTATATTCGCAGTTACTAAATTTGCTAAATTTCTTTTCGAATGAAAATTATCGAATGGATGGATATAGATATTGGGGCAAGCCTCTTTGTATTAGATATCTCATTTAGGTCATATGGAATATAGACTGAGGAAGTCGTTCAAGCGAATGATAAATTGCTCGAATTTTTACTATAACGAAGTTGATTTGGCACAGAAAGACAGTTCTCGTTAAACCGTTCAATCTTCTCTGTTTTCTTCTTTTCTTCTACTTGATACAGTATTTCATACTTCATTTTACTGTTTACAATCATCTAACTTTCTCTAAAATATCCTTTTGGTATTCATTAAATTTCCCTGTCATATTCTTTTTTTGATTAGCATAATGTACTCGACATTTTGAGTTTCTCTGTGATAGTCATAGGTTGGACAATTTATTTGCAACGAGCCAAATTGGAAATAAATTTATTTAAAAAGTTTTAATTACAGACGAGAATTAAATACCCTGTTATAAAAGTTAATTTGAAAATTAATAATTAAATGTGAAACATTAAAATTGTATTAAAGTTCCTCTCATTGACTAATATTTATTTCTACAAATTATTTAGTTCTCTGTTAACGAAAGATATTATTTATTATCATCACTATCGCAATGATCGTTATTTTGACATTGTATATAAAGTACCAATTTTTGTATTCATCGAAATTTCTGAATGGAAATCGCTCTATGCAACAGTTATTTGTTGTGCATACCATAACCTGAAACCTATCTTCTGAAATATCATAGAAACAATACGGTTCAAGAAGTTCCGTGTGCCTGAACGATTATATAAGTCATCACGAATCTATAGTTCGAACGCTAGGATATTCGCAATAAAACGAAATCGATGACCTCAACTTTACGAAGAATATGTGTGCGTGGTCGCATAACGGGGTCAACAAAGGAATAATTTATCTGTCTTCTGGGATACGTATTTCAACGTAACTCCAGAGAATAACACCGGTTCGATTATCAAGGAATTTTCGACCACATAATCTGCCATCAGAATTTCCGAGGAAACCAAGAATCCTCGAATCTCTGTTCGACAGTCAGCTTAAAATCCTGTTCCCTCTGATCGCGTACCCCAATCACGATTCTCTTAAACAGCCCTACACTCACCCACACTGCACCATCCAGCTATAATTTGCACATTTAGCCATATGTCGCTTAGCATATGGGTTTCTCCCGTTCAGAATATAAATAAATTCCAAAATTCCACAATATTGTATCTTTTGACTTGTTTTCCTTCCGACTAATTGGCTAGTTTGATGGTTAAATTTATTTTGTTAACTGTGGAGGACTTTGGATAATTGAGAATAATAGATTGATATTTTTAATATTATTCGTTTACCATCCTTGAAATAAATTATGTCAAAATTTTTTAGTATAGCACATGGATTTATACTAATATTTGTAAAACATTGCACACTTAAAATTTAGAAATGGTCGTTCAACATCTCGCTCAGGGTATAGTAACAGTACCGTAGTATCATGGGTTTAAGGACCCTAAGAGGGAAAGGGTGTTCAAAGAGAAAGCGAGAGAAAGTGAGTGGACAGGACGAAAACCAAATCCATCGGAAAAATGTTCGTCGACGAATAGTCTATCCATGGGTCTGCAATATTTTCGATGATGGAAGGAATGGGGGTAGTTTTAAAGGACAGTTGGAAAAATGGAGCAATAATTCTGTTAGAGTAGTGTTGTGTGAAGCTTCGCAGCTAGAGGTTGAACGAAATCGTGAAAAGAGTCGTATATAGTTGTTCTATGTTGTTTTCTATTTTTATATTATTGTTTGACCAACCATTTTCTTCGCTGAATCTTATTTTTAATTATTTATATAGATACTACAGTAATTATAGTTAGTCAACTTCTGAGATTCGTGGTGTGTTAAGGGTGACTATAGTACTCAATGTTTGGAGCTGTGTGTATACCAACCACGATGATATGCTGTTTGTCACAGTCAATCGTTAAAATTACTTATATAGATACTATAGTAATTATAATTAGTCAACTTCTGATATTTTTGGTGTGTTAAGGGTGACTATAGTACTCAATGTTTGGAGCTGTGTGTATACCAACCACGATGATATGCTGTTTGTCACAGTCAATCGTTAAAATTACTTATATAGATACTATAGTAATTATAGTAAGTCAACTTCTGATATTCGTGGTGTGTTAAGGGAGACTATAGTACTCAATGTTTGATGCTATCTGTATACTAAACGCAACTATAGGCTGTTTGTTCCAGTCAATCGTTAAAATTACTTATATAGATACTATAGCAATTATAGTTACTCAACTTCTGATATTCGTGATGTGTTAAGGATGACTATAGTACTCAATGTTTGGAGCTATGTGTATACCAACCACGATGATATGCTGTTTGTCACAGTCAATCGTTAAAATTACTTATATAGATACTATAGTAATTATAGTTAGTCAACTTCTGATATTTTTGGTGTGTTAAAAGTGACTATAGTACTCAATGTTTGATGCTATCTGTATACTAAATGCAACTATAGGCTGTTTGTTCCAGTCAATATTTAAAATTTTCCATTGATTCATAATTTTTATTGATTTTCATCCGATATTTTAATACACTATCGTAGATCTTCATATTCCACGTAAGTACTTCAGAAACGCTTGGTTACTCCATACATCTCGAAAGACTGCTATTTCCGGAACAAAAGAATATCAGATGAGAGAACTTAATTGAAATATCGGCTCATAGATGGCGACAGATGTGCCTATACCCTTCTTGTATGAACTCTGTCAAAGCTTCCTAGCTTCGAAGGCTTATAGCAGATTCTAGGTCTTCCAACGAGAAAAATTAGACGTACGAAATGGTTGTTGATCTGTTAAATTACCCGCAATTTTGCCAGCCGATACAAAGAGGTATTCCATAGCCTGGCTGAAACGTCTAAGTGTTCTCAGGATCAGAACGTTCGCTATATTGCTCTTTTTGGGACCCCTATTCCTTTGCCAGTCATTTTTCTTCTCAATGAATTGTGACCCTGTCTGGATAATAAATGACTCACTTACTCAGGTGATATTTCCCTTCTATCGTCTTATGTCGTGGAATTTTCTTCGGTAATCGTGATTCAGGCTTCGCCGCTTGCACCGCGATAAATTCATCTTGGACGCCAAACCGTGAGGCTTAATACCTGGGAAATTTTACGTCGAATAACGTAGTTGTTATGAGATAAAAAGTGGGTTTTAGGTATCGAAATTTATTGCCTACTGAAAAATCAATGATAAAGACAGCTATTTTAAACCCAATTTTTTAATTTTCCTTTCCCTTCGGTTTCTCGTTTTGAGGAATTAAGTTCCTTAGACTTTTCATTTTTAGAATTTTTGGATGTTCTTTTGTTTCTCATTTAATCATTTGCTGTAACGATGGATTTTTATTTTTTGGAAAATATTTAGGCGAGCTGTTCTTTATTTGTATTTTTTGTTTTTCTGTTTAATTAATTACAGTGTTGTGTTGGAAATCGGGGGATTTAAATTGTATCACATTAATATTGATACGTTAATATTTATATGAGAATTGAAAGTATTGAAGTTTTATATAACGTTATGCATAAATTTCGCTGTTCGAAGGGAAGCAATATTTGTCGAATTGTTTTTCGTAATAATAATTGTCATTTTTAATGGAAATATTCTTTGGTCATATTTCGGACAAATTCCTGTTGTACCTTAATGAACTGTATATTGTACAAAATCTGAAGGTAGCGTACGGTTACTCTAATAATTAATTCATTTTAGCGAGTAACATACTATCAGAATTATTTTCTTTATGAAATATATTATCAATTTTATCCAAAAAGGAAAAGGAAGAAGAATTTTCCAACATATTGACATAGTAAGTTATTTTAAAATGTAGTCGAAATTCAGGAGGTACAGTTCATTAAAAATTTTTTTCATTAAAATTAAAATTGGTTTATTATATTATAAATACTTATTAGAATTATTCTAATTCAATATTATATTGTACCACTTCAGTTCCAAATTATAATAATCCTTTTTTACTAAATTATAACAATTTTTATCAGTATAGTTAGTGTTGAAGTACTTGTCTTTTAAACATTCTGAAAATTTTTGAGATGTGTATTTCATATCCTCGTGAAAAGTGTAATAACATATCGATCCAAACATATGGTGTGGAATTGTTTGATTCCAAGAACTAGACCCAGGAATCACTATATTATCCCCTGTGTGTTAGTCGTCAGGGCTGGTCGAAGTGGTTTATGACTGCTAGCCTCAAGACCAGAACATCCAGCCGCCCAATATGTTAGATCGAAACAAAGGGTCGCCCCCATAAAGATATCATTTTTCGATGTCGAGAAACGCGAACAATATCGCGAAATTCCCACACTGGCAACCTCACGCAATCGAAAAACACGATGTCAATCACTCAGCGTAGCACCAATAAAAGACGAACGATGTTAACAAAAATTCGCAGTCAGAATCAGCAGATTTCCACGAGATTTCGATAACAATTCGCATATAAATAGTACGTACTGTCGAGTACGAGTATTTATCACGTTGTTGAATTTTAAAATATAACTCGATAAAAATCGCGGCAGACATTTGTTATCCGTAACCACTTTTGATTTATGCGATTAATTTTTACGTAAATCAACATTTCCGACTCATTGGCACTAGGTTTGCAAACGATAGATCGGGTGTGATGGGAACAACAATGTTTGTTATTTAAATTCCTGAAATTTTTATCTTTCCATCTTCTCCTTTTCGCCGTTTGATTTAGCACATTTATCTAACGTATCACCTGAAAATATTCAACGTACCATCAAGTTGAGAACCCCTATTTTAGACAATAAATTGCATAAGAATTATAATTGTTACTAATTTAACAACTATTTTCACTCATTTTTCGCATATCACATTTCTAATTTTTCAACAACTATTTTCACTAATTTTTCAACTACTATTTTTACTAATTTTTCGTATATCACTTTACTAATTTTTCAACAACTATTTTGACTAATTTCTCGCATATCATTTCGCAAGCCACTTTAGTGGAATTTAGTTCCACTGTATGCAATACTTGCACAGACTACTTACGGTCAACATAAATTATTGCAACTCGATATTACTAAACTTTTATCGAAGCTACCAAAAATTGTCAAAAGCACTGGCAGTGTACGTCAAATGAACGTGAAATTTGAGTGAAAGTTACTTGCACTCGTTGAAACGAATTATACTTCACGTTCTGAAAACCCATTATAACACGTAGAAGTGGAAGCAAGCACCGTCTCTAATGAAACGCGATAGCCTGCTCACGAAACAGAAGTATTTAATCAAGCAATGTCAAAGAAACTTCACCTCGGCCCAATAGCGTGCCCCAATTCCCTTGGAGACACGACCCCTTGCAAAAATACTAAGATACCCAGGGACACTTAAATACCGAGCTTTCATAATGGACATCGATCCCAGCGCGCCCTATCGATATTCGATACAACATAGGGTCACTAAGAACGAGACCTAGATCACCGAAACTGCCTAGAAGCGTGCTCCCTGAAGCTCGTCGTCACCTTTGCCACCGTAATCATTTATACTGGCGACGTGGCTGGCTAACGGCTGGGTTACAACCCCTTCTGGTGCAGCTATCGATCGTTTGGATTTATACGAAAGCAATTAATCCGGAGCACGAGGATGCGGAGAGCTATACATCGATGGCATGGTTGTCAGAGAGGGGTGGGAAGAAATTCGATGCTGAAGCTCGCGAGGCTTGCGGACCAAACATTCCAGAGACGTTCAAACATACTGCAACGCCTGCTAGAGCCAATTGGTCGGAGTTGCTTGGACCTCGGCCAACTCCGCTATCCTGTCTGCAGACGCATATCTAGGAGTCTTCGCGAAGGCAAGACAGAGATGGCCATGGACCTACAGATAAATTCGGAAGAGGGAACGACCGGTGGAGGAAAGTATGAGGGCAGAAGGATGCTACTCTCCGCTACATCGTCAGAAATGGGAGTAAGCAGAGGCCACCAACTTTACTCGTTACTTTGCTCCGCCAAAAAGAGGATATATGCATCTCGCCTTAATGAATTGCCATGAACATCTTGCCCAGAACTCTCTGCAACTACGTTCGAATCTGATGCCTACCCCTTTGCAGCTCTATTTCCTCTCTCTCTCTGTCCTCTTTTCGAGTTCTATGATGAGAAATGGGACTAGTCGCCTCGTATTCTTAGGACGCTATCATACGCCCTCGCACCTGCCAAGTGGCGCCCTCTTCGTTGCTCCCGTCCCTTCCCTTCGGGGATTGTTGGAATCCAGGTGGATTGGATCCTCCTGCGTAGATGCTTCTATCGATCCTATACAGGATTCCTGTGGTCTACCGATTCGTGCTAATAGACATTCGTTATCTCGGTTCATTGGAATCCGCTGACGTGAACTTATGTTAATAAAACTTCTGTCCCTAGCGTTGTTAATACGATTCTAGATCTAATTCTACCATTTTTATTCCCGTTTTAATCACGAATCGAGATCTATGGCAATCGACATTTAATATTGGACCTAGCACGATTGATCATGTGATCAGAGAATGACAAAGCGAAGGAGGAACTATGCTCACGTGCAATTATGTCGATTGGCGAAGAATTCCTCTGATCTATCGATCGATGGCAGCAATCACTCGGTATCTTGATACACATCGACATGACGCTCAGCTTGGTCCTGGTCCATCGCAAAGTCCTAATATCCCAGTTACGTATAACTCTCACAATGGGCATATTACCTTCTTCCTTTCCTGCTTGCTATATTTTCCTTCTCTATCCCTCTTCCGAGCTCTATGATGTGGAGTAAGACTGGCGGAGACCCCGTATTATTAGGCTGCTATCTTATGTTGCAACCCCTGCCAAGTTCTGCCACTGCCTCTTTCTTCTCCTTCGCCATTGGAACCTAAACCGTCTTCTTTTCCTGCACACGATTGGATCCCGGTGTGTCGATGCGTCGGTTGGTCCTGCAGAGAATTCCTGTGATCTACCAATCGATACTAACAGTCACTCGCTATCTTAACAGATATCGGGCAGGATGTTCAGCTCGGTTCCTGTCCGTTAGAGGATCGTAACACCCTAGTTACGTGTAGCTTGCACAATACGCGCGTTACCTTCTTCCTTTTCTGCTTGCTCGTCGGCACACACCTTCATAGACGATCATCGAACGCTCTGTATCATCAGCAGTCCCGACCCTTTTTTCGCACAATGGCCTCGCCGTTTCTTTCATATATGAAACAGCTCCCGGCGATATCTCGTTTCGAGGATATCCAGACCAGCGGGAGAGAGAGAAGGACGAAAGGAAAAACGCACTTGCCAGGATTTAGTGGCACGTTTCCATGGGGCGGCATTCGAAAATGACTGTCGCACATGCTGCCTTCGTTGCATCCTGTCACGAGTCGACCTATCCTTTGCTTTGTCTCGCGGGAATAAAGGCGTAGCCTAGCTTACCCTAGGCATCTTCATGCCAGATTTTTCCACGTTTCCCGCCATTTTTCTTTCTCCTAACCCGCTTCTATCTCCTTTGCCCACGCACCACGGGATACACCGTCATCGACGTAACATCGAGAAAATGAGGGGATGAAGAGTGCTACTCTTGGGTTATTTGTCAGGGGCGCAGGAAGCTGGAATCTATTCGCGGTATCGTAGCTGGACCGTGAATCGATTTCGGGGGCAAGGTACATTCTCGATCGTAACTAGTTTTGGCATGAGTACAACGGCTGAATTATGCCATTTTCCTTAATTGGGATTTTTGTTCAGCCCCTTTGTCGGTGTTCCAGCCTAATTTGCCTTCAATTAGCCCCAATTGTACGTGTTCTCGTGTGCCCTGAATTATTTCTGCTTATGATATGTCGCATGCAAATTAGCTCTGTATTTTCAGGCTCATTGCTAAATACTGTGATTGTTATTGTTATATAATAACACAAAATTTCTATCGATTTCCTCTGTGGTGGCTATATGAGCCGTTCACTGCACAAATCGATTAATTCCACTTTTTGAAAAATCTTAAATATAAAAGTTATGACTATACCAAGTGCTTTGACACTTAAATTTTGAATTTTTTAAAAAGTGGAGTTAATCGATTTGTGCAGTGAACGGCTCATATCTGGAAACTTTTTCTTCCTGATTTTGCCTCTTTTTGGTATATTTTTATTAGGTCGACGGTTTTATTCAAATATTTATTAGGGATGATAAATTACGATTTTTGAACAATGAGAAATCGTGATTATTAAACGATTGTAATATTTTGTTTATTTCATGGGAATAATTTACCAGTGCAAACTTTCTCGCGTTCTGTAAACTGATTGAACGAAGAAAATTCATAATTCGTGTAACTAGCAGCTTTTATATGTAAACATTATACAGCAATGAATCTTGTAATGTAATTAATCGTAATTAACATTCTGCTGATTTATTATATTTCATCTGGGTCAGTTTATTAATGGTTAGACATAATTTTATAATTGCGTGGATAAATATTTATGGTAAAATATTGCTGATACGTAATAAATAACGATGATTATTCAAGCTGTATAATATTATCGTCGATAATTATTGTGTCTCTTTAAGTTTACATTTTGGATGTATTTTACTTTATCTCTTTTTGCGTAACGGCTCAGAATGTCCAGCTTAAATGGACATAACTTTGTAAAGGGTCGAATGATAGTTTGGTGAAAACGTGTTCTTCGACGATATGTGAACAGGACCAAGTGATTCTAAGCTATTTAAATCAATACCAATTTGGCATAGTTTAATAAACGTACTATTAATTGCATTCAGTGAATTGCATACGTTGAATAGAATTATCGAACGAAGGATATTGTTCGGAAATTTACGCTATCGAATTGATTACTTTGACTGTTGTTACATGAATTGCAAGGTATCGTATGTCTACTTGTCTCATTTTCGTTCTGGTTGAGCGATGCGAATTACGTTACGCGAGGTGGATGCACTCGACAAATGCATACACGAGTTATAGTCAACGCATCGATGATAAATCGAACAGGTATAATATATTCAACGTTATTTCATGGGCAAGCTGTATAAATTATATGTTTAGGTATTACTGCCGCGATGCGTCAGATAGACAAATCGTATTTCATGTTTACATTTCATTATACGCTTTTGAACACCCGAAGTGTTCACAAATCGAAAATACCAGTGAAACTTGATAAGTGTGTACTATTCGTTTTGTATTTATGTTCCTTGATTTTGTTACCATTGACGGGCTTGGTGTAATTCCTTTTTTGGTACATTTTTATTTTTGATCCAATCTTTGTGCCAGAAAGAGAATAATAATATTCTTTTTACTAAAAAGTGTTACGTGGTTTATAAAAATATAAACTAAAAATTAATTTTTGTAGTCATTTTTTGCATTCATTGATTCAATGTATTTATGAACAGAATTATATTGACATAGAAAATTCATGGAATTAAAGTTATAAATAAAATAGTCTAAAGCATAGTTTATTCGATTATATAGATTCTTATCTAGAAACAGATTTTCGTACATCAATGAGATATTAAAACTGTTTTGAAAATAAACTTCAATAAATTGGCTTTTGAGTAAAAAGAAAATTGTTTCAAAATTTGTCTTCATACTCAGACTTTCGATATATACCATATTCGATAAGCCACAATATGGCTACAAAGGTGTATTATCTTCGTTGCAAACTTGGCCGAGAGTATGGAACAATATTTTCTCGCATAAGACTTCATTTTCAAGAAAAGCAGCTTCAAAAATCCTACTTTGATGGTGCGCATTATAACGTATTTCTGAAAGGTATAAATAAACCTCTGGTGCTTATTGAAAATGTTTCATAAAATATAAAAACAGTCCATATATTGAAAGTAGAATATCAAAACTTGTTTTTAAACTGAATTTAATTTCACTTTAAAATCTTTCCAATTTTTAGAGATTTATGAAAGATAATGTGAAATATTGAAATTTGGTATTTCAATTTTATCAACAAATATTAATTACTATTTTGAAACTTGCAAATTTTCTAAATTATAAGGTTCAAATTTGAATTTTATCTTCTGATATTTAGATCTTTAATTAATTTAATTGTTTAATCTTTGAATATAAATTCTGTATTCTAATTTTTAAATGCAAATTTGATTTGTAAATTTTTTAATCTGGTATTCCTCAATTTATTGATGAAATTAGCTTCATGGCATTCCAGACTGCCACAATGTCCTTAGCATTCTATTCCAATTTGAAGCTACATTCTACACGAGTAGAATGTAGCAGCATTCTATTGCTCATGACAATGTTGGTTTTCTCTTTGGTAATCGAAATTTAGACAGTATCATGGAATTTCCAATCATTCTCAAATTCTCAGTTCATAATAGAGGATTTTGGAATCATTCGAATTAATTTCTAATCTGTCCTTCTGAATTCATGTCATACTTTTGATTAAAACCTATCATGAGCTACAAACTTTTACCATTTCTAATTGCATAATTAGTCAGACAAATTGATCGAATTTAACATAGTTCACCCTTTGCACTCATCGATCTTTTCGTTACAGAAATATAGTAATTCGGAGATTTTCTGCTATAAAGTCGACGATATTTTCAAACTGGTAAATAAGAAATGCAAATTAATTGTAAGACGTAGAATTGCTTTACTTCGATATTCCACGCATCGTTGGGTAATTTTAAATTCGAGATATTAATTAACAACGATCTTCAGAATCTGATTAAATGGTAACTGAGAGTCTCCTCTCGAGTGCAAAGGGTTAATCAATCAATTACAATATAGAAATATTGTAAATGATATAGCTAATGACATAATACATGCTTCATATACTAAGTATAATCTTCTCATAGTAATTATACAATTAGAATAAGTCCTTCAAGAAACTGAAACGATGCAGGAAATGATTATAATTAAAATTTTATTCCAGTTTAATTATTAAGAAATTATTTTAATTGAAAGAGTCACAAATTTCGTCAGTTGGGCTACAAATTACATTACACACACCTATGCACTTGCGCGAAAAGATCGATTGTCACCCTGTTAGGAAAGTGAAAGAAACAGCACAGTGTGACCTCATGCATTTTGCACGAAGATTATCAATCAAGGTTCCCTCGAACTGATAGGGATCAATTTCAGAGTGATGGTAGTAGCTGACATCAGCGTTATCTTCTGCTTCTTCGTAGTTATATCGTCAGGTAGTTAGCAAGAAGATACGATATCGCGTGGACCCGAATCGTACTCTCCTTTCTATGTAAAGGTTGCGAAAAGAGGTTCATGAAAAAGGCTTAATGGTCACAACGATACTCTCCAAAGCCTCGATTTAGTGCGGCCTTTCGCTACTTAATTATCAGATAATTAAGTACGCCCTTCTCTGATGACCTTTCACTTTCTTTCACCACTTCATCGATCGTACGTGTGATCAATGACGTTACACACCTCCACTTACCATTTTTGCCAACAATTTTGTGTGAAATCCGATAATTCGTGATGCCGTCATAATATCCACATAAGACAGTATAATTAAAATTTAAAAACAAAAAGAAGAAAAAAATACGATTTTAGAGTTTGCCTGTATTGTCGTGTAATTATAGAAATAATATATGAATACAATAAATTATACAATTTCATTGATTTCAGTAGATATATTGGAAGAGTATAATTTTGTTTTCCTTTTTTAATAATAATAGTGATATAATAATAAATAATAATAATTCTTCCTTCTAAATTCGTGAAACTAAGTAACGAAATATCTCAAAACGTTAAAATAAAGCAGAATTGTAAAGTGAATAGGATTTTGTTTATCTTTGAGATTCTAAAGGAGTTAATTGCAAATGTTTATTGCCATTCTTCGTCTCTAATTTCGAGTTTCACTGTGCATATATTGTTTCCAGTAAATAAGACATTCTATCTGTCAGGAGTTTTGTTGCAAAATTATGGAAATCTTGCTGCGAACACGTAGAACATTAACGTTTTCTCGTTAAAGTTCCCATTTCAAGAGAACAGTCTGAAATTACCAATAAATAATTATTATTCTTGAAAGTAGTAAATATTCTTGGTAAATCCGAGACAAGAAATAATTTTTGTTAGTATTATTTACATTTAGAAACTCATCTTATAAATAATTATTAGAAGTACTTAAATAAGTGGCAAAGTTGTAATTATTAATAATAAAGTAATAATAATAAAATATAATTTGTAGTCCTTTGGAATATTTTATAAATTTTAAGTGTTGGAAAAAATGAATTTCCATCTCGCGAATATTAAAATTTCTTCCTTTTTCGAATGTTTATATTTTTAATATGTTCAGTTTTATTTTTCTGTGACATTTCATGCGCACAAAGAATGCTTTCACGTCCTTTGTTGACTTCAATATAAATACATATAAATCTTTCCGTGAAAAGAATTTTATTATGACCTGTAGATTATTTTTTAAACAGTTGTTACTTTAACGAATAAACAGCTGTTAAATTTCGTTTGTATTTGTCTTAAATATTGTTTCATACTGATATTGATTAAAATAAATGATGTGGCACCTTTATTTTTCCAATTTTAGTTTTACACGATTAAAACAATGTTACTATTTTAATATTTTATGAAATTTCAAATCAGAATTTCATTCATGTAAATGGCGATACATTGTTCAAATGACAATTGGATACAATAAACACTTCACGAAATAAGTGAATTCTGTTGTCGTTCTGTCTTCACTGAAATCCACAAATTTATTCGTGTGTTATAATGGAATAACTTTTGAATGGAAATCTTGACTTGAGGAAAAACGGTCAATAGCACATTGAAAAAGTGAAATTGAAGGGAAGTCCTTAACCCATAAATACTGAACTCTGAAAGACCCTAGCAATTTTTGTTTTTATTATAATGAAGTATTCACTGTGCATACATACATTACAATTTATTTTTAATTTATAAAATGCAATTTAACTATTTTCCAAATAAAACACCGAATATAATTCACAATTCCAAGATTTTTTATTCGTTTTAACTACATGTAAATACTTAAACAATTCCGTACTATAATAAAATATACGTACATGACAAAATGACTGCCATGATAACTAAAATATTAATACCAACTTTTTCCCGCAATATCACAAAAAGATGATGCATACCAATCACAAAAATATTAGGAACGAGATATAAAATACACGAATATCAAAACCAAAAATTCCTAATAGTACGAATTTACATTTTCACTTGATCAAATTATTTCCTCCGCTTTAAACAGACCACAAATCTCTTGAAGGATAATTCCTGACTAATTCTCCGATCAGCCAACTATTTGAATATTCCCAAATTGCCGCGAGTGAAATCACAAGTCAATATTACAGAGCGCGTCGATCGAGTGGTCAATAGCAAATGATTGTGCCCCACGATTCAATGCGTTCAATCTAAAATTCAATCAACCAAATGCTCCCGCTTTCAGCACAATTCCTAAAAAAAAGAAGGAAAAAACAACAAATTACACCGGATTAGAAACAAAGGAATTCGTCGGGTTCGTTTTATTACCACGCTACGACGTCCCAATAACGATTGTTTATCGGATGAAATAATCGATGCATTCAACTATGACCAGTCTAGACGTTCGCGTTCGTAATAACCAACATTAAGCTGATTTACGTGGCCGGAAACCGAAAAAGGAAACCAGTCTCGCTGATTTTAATCGGATTAATGGCCGACCCAAATCCATTCCCGGTGATCCATTCTGGTAGAAAGTATTGCGTGCACAGTCGTTTCCGCGATGCACGGCGGCGTTATGGCCACGCATCAGTTGCCCCATTCCAACAGAGGGATGAACGATCAGGCGTGTATGATCCCCACGCGTTATGACGTTCTCCTGACTTCTGTCAAAAACAACGCGTCCTGTTTCTGTGCACCGTTATTCGCCAATAATTCCTGTCAGCCATACTGACGCTGTGAAAGTTTGACTCGAGAATTGAAATTGGCTGTCTAGGATCGCGTTTCCAGTCGAGTGTTTTGGATCCTGGGTGTCTAGGACCTGTGTCAAAACTTTGCCTCGGATCTAAACCTGTTTTAGATCTTGGTTACCTAAGATCTGAAGACCTAGAGATCTAAAGAGACCTATGAGCGCTGAACACCTCGTATATCTAAAAGTTGGATGAGGATTATTGGAACATCCATTGACATTCGATTATTGGAATATAAGTTTGTGATCGAGATAATAGTGATGTCGAGATAATAGATAATAGTGACTATAATAGAATAATAATGTGTGAGATTTTGTTTGAGTTGGTATACTGTACCGAGGTCAGGTGTTTGTATTCAGAAGGAGTGTAGGTATGATTGGCTATGATGTAATAGGTCTATGGAAAATTCTATAACAATACTAGAATGGCAAAGTACAGTTCCGGAGACCCTCGAGGTATTAGCAATTGACAACACAGTACTGATTACAGCCATCATCACAGTAATGCAGCGGTTAGTATATTTTGACCTTGCTGGCCTCCACATGGGTAAGCAGAATATAGTAGAGCGCAGCAGAGCGCAGAGATCCACCGGATTTCCTTGCCGCGATATACAGTGTTCGACAAGTATTGATAATTGTGTTAAACTTGGCCCTAGCTGCTTAATTCGAAAATATGCATCGAAGATATTAAGGGGATTGTTAAAATCAGCAGTGTTTCCTTACAATAGGTACAAGGAATTTTTCTTATTAATTCGAAGTGTCATGTTTAGAGATTGGATCATATTGCATCTCGTGATAAAGAGAGAGAATGGAACACAAGTAGCATTAGACTGAACACAGGATCAGGGTTGACTGTTCAGCAGAAGATGAAAGGAGTGCCAATGTAAGTTATCTTATTACTTTGCGTTGGTAATTTGGCACTTGGGAGGAATGTGGATTCGTTTGAACATATGTATTATAATAAATCCACCAGCTGTGATGCAGTCGCCAATATGATAGGTCATCCGAATTTTTCTTATTCCTTGCAAGTGTCATAAGTGCAGATAGGATCATATTGCATCCTATGACAATGAGTACGAATAGGATACAATTTCAAATGAAATGACATAGACATAGACTCAGTGACAATTACTTAATGTAAAATAAACAGAATATCGACGTAACTTATCTTCTTGCTATTGCAGAAGTGCACACTAGATTTCAAGAGGATTAAAGGTAAAATCAGACGCATGTCCTAAGGCATCCTGAGAACAAACTCCTGAACTTTACAAAGTACATTTGAGTTATAAATAGTAAAGTGTTCTAAATAGTGTAAAACTTCATAAATTGTTTATTCAGATTAGTCTGAACATTGATAAAACAAGCTTTGTCCTGAAATTTGGATAACTTCAGGTTTCTATGATTATTCCACTACTCGCATGTTCCCATTAACTTGTAGACAATCGACAGAAATATTCCTAACTTGTGACAAGACTGCGAAACTAAAGCATCTTCGTGTCTAACTCTAGTTTCTCAGACGAAGCGTGGTCAGAGTGTGAGGCATAGCTAGCTGTTCCCAATTGAGGTCTGAGGATGTCACGTACACTGCATTCCTTAAATTCTCTCGTTCTGAACTCTTCACCAATGACTGCTCTGGTGTTCAACTGATTGCATCAACAATCATTGAACATTTGATCACAATTTGATCTACGCTAATTATCTCTGCGTACTCATGTGTAACTATTTCTCTTTTCCTACGTAGTCTAGGCAAGTTATATAAACGTCTCAAGGAAGCAATCCGTCAAGTATTCCCAAAATCTAGAGTATACAAGCACCTTTTGTTCACACGGTGATCTCGAGTACTCTTGGTCCAAACACTCTTCCTTCGAGTCACCCTAGACCAAGTGTTCCTTCTTCACACGTCTTATTTCTTTCGCCCAAACACTCTCGTCTTACACGAAAATTCTCTCATTCCAAGAAGCATTAGGCTCTGTCGTGCGTTTGATGGTTCCAGAGAGGATTATTTATTGCAAACTTTTGGCAAATAATTGGCAAGTTAATAACTTAATCTGACCAATAATGGGCTGGATTGATTGAACGCGGGATTATACAGATAGGTCCAGATGTGATCCATAAAAGAAGGGTTGCTTCCATGAGACAGCACTAACTTCTTTGTACCGATTGTGAGTTTACAAAAATTTTTAGACCTTGGTCTAAAATTGTACAAGAATTTTCGACGGTAAATAGTCCTCCAAAATTTATTTAAAGACATTCGTCTTCGATGAGAAACAATTCTCCATAGAGCTCATCTAAGAATTGCAAAGCTGTCCCATAAATAGTAAGAAATTAAACAAAGTACAGTGTATTTGTTTTAACTATGCAAATTTAGCATTGCAGTATCTGCTTGCTACTTTCACAGTTATCCAAATTTTCCTTAAATTTCACTATTAATTTCTCTTGAATTATGTAAATCACGAAGAGTAACAAGAAATTTTGTCATAATTTTGTAAATTGCAAGAAAACTGAGAATTTTAATTCAAATAAATAAATTATCTTTTAAATGTCTTGCATATTTCGAGACACGTATCTTTCACTTGCAATTATTCATACACTCCTTTAACAGTGATCCATCACTCGCATAACACAAAATTTAAATCGCCTTTCTCCAGACCATCGAATTGCATTCAGAATAATGGAATCGTGAACGAAAGGTTTAAAAGTTTTCGATAAAAATTTGCATGACAGCCAACAACGATTCGAAGTGTATCGCTAATTTTGTTGCTCGAACAAGAATTTCGCCCCGTTCGATTTTCGCATCCGTACACTAGAGTGGTTCAGACAAATCGTATTTATAATATTCGCAAATACCTTGATTTATTTGATTGCGCGTCGGAATGAAATATAGAATTGACAAGCTGGATCATTTTTCTGTGAATATTGAAAATTCGAAGCTTTTGACACAGCACAGAGAAAAAGATATATACATTCCTCTTTTTTTTTAATATTGTATATAATTGAATTAATTGCAGACATATCCGGGTATGTTGCGTTGTATAGATACTTATCAATTTTGGAAATGGAACGGAGATATCTGAATGATCACAGCGAAATTGTATTTTATTCCATTGTTGCATCGTGGCAGCTTCGTATTAAGGACTCACCCTCGATCCCTCTTCAGAGAATCCAAAACGATTTTATTCCACCTTTATCGTGTATGCTACGCCCGTATCTAGATTCAGTCACAAGGAACATCAAAGGAGACTGGAACTATTTGTTACACGTAGAAAGCAAATCGTTGCTTTTGTTTGACATCTCTGCGTTTGTAAATTCTCTTGAATGTAAGATTGCGTGACTGAATGTTCCTTGGGAAATTCTTGGAAAAAATGTCGCGTATTTAAGTTGTGAAATTATTCTTGCATAATAGGAGTTACTGGTGCATCCTGTGTTGTTTGTCTTTATACTCTGGAATATAGAAAGGAAATACGAATTGTTTAATTTTCGATATTAAAATCTATTTTTGTCATTCGACGTCGGTGATGTTGGATAAATTCTTTAGAATATTATAGATGCAATTATACAAGCAAATTTGGATAAAGAATGCAATTTCGGCCAGGGGTGCTGAGAGAATTAAATTGGTTTTTAAATAACTTTGATTGGAGTACTTCCATTATATTTTCATTAAAATTATGAGTGCGTGAAAAAACTGATATTGAAATTGAAACTGCTATTATAAAAAATAGATTATTATTGAAAAATATTATAATAAAGAATTAAGTGATATGAATGGAAAGAAGGAATTTAACATTTTTAAGCGATACAGGAATTATTTTGTATAATATATTTGCATGTTAAAATAATTTGCAATAGCAATTTTTTACGAAAAAGTTGGGATAGAATATTTAAATATATTTTTATAATATATTGCTATTGTATTAAAAGGAAGATTAAATTTAGAAACTTCAGCCAAAAATTAATTTTAGAAAATATATCCGACTTTTATTTTTATTTATTTTTTCCTAATATTGCTAAATGCAACTTAGGTAATTGTTAAATTGTACCCTGTTCTTTTTGTACTTTCAAATTGTCTATGTACGCCGTCTTCTCAATCTGTATGTTATTCTTTTCGCAAACGTTCGAGTTTCAGGTACATTAACAAAAATTTTTTTCTGATGTCTTAAGTTCCAAACTCGGAACTATACCGTGTTTATACGCGAAGTTCCCAAAACTAGAAATTAGTACAGTTCGGAGAAAAGTAACTTAATTTATTACTTCCTTCGCTTTATTAACCAACGACGAACCGTTAAAAGTATTATACTTTCGTATAAACTCTGCACACTGTATCAACTTGCTCTAACACGACTCGTTTTCTAATCTTTTAAACAATTTCTTGCTTTAATCGCTAAAACTTTTCATTGTCAGTGTTATCGTTACTTATTAATATCTTCTCGAATATGACAAAAAAAGAAATGTGCCTTTGACAAATTTGTTAATTTATTTATAATAGAATTTTAGCAAATTTATTCGTCAAATCCAAAAATTTAGATTCACGCTGAACCAATTATTTCTAAATTATACAAAAATCCCAACTCCGCTATTTGTTTCTCAAATGACCTTGCAGGTAGTTAGTATCGCTACAAAATATTAACGCGGATATTATATACATTATTCATCACCTTTCAATATCGATATCATAAAATACGTATATAATAAATACTTTTAATCCACTCTCTCTTTCCAAACATTTCAAATGTACTAAAACACGAGAGAAGGAGAAAACTCGCACGAGACTAAAACTGAATTTCGTTCAGCAAAATAAGAAAATCCTTATTCCCGGGGCTCGATAATTCCTCTCTTTCATAAACGTTCGCTTTATATATCGTTCCGAAGGAATTAATCGGGCCACGATACCCGACCACCGTGGCCCACTCCCCACCCTCCGTCCTTGCCAAAGTAATTTCGCGAGCTGCTGACTAAGCGGGACCTTGATACAATTTTACAGTGGCTGGTGTTTCCATGAATTTCTGAAACAATCCCAAGCTATCTTTCACAGCCTACTTAGCCGCGATATACGCGCCTGACTGTCCGCCGATATCTGCGGCTCTCGTTACCCCCACCCCCGGCCGTCCATTACCCCCACTCCGCACGCGCGCTCACTCACGAAAGATGCAACTCAACACGTTCGGATCCATGGCTCACGTTGGCCAGTGTTGTGAAACGGACCAGCTCGAAAATCAGGGTAACGATCGGGCAATTTCTCGCGGGATCGTTGAACATGGGAACGCGTCAATAGGGCGGAAGCGGATTCCTAACGTTGCGGAAACATCGCGGCGAAGGGTGGGGGTAAGCAAGACAGTGGCATTGGCAGGAATCGTGCCGCGAAAAATATTCGGACGAGCGCGTAGCGAGGCAACACTGGCGGGACAGCAAGGCCGTTTTCGATAAAAGGTAATTCAATTCAGTGGTTCGGCTTAACTTGAGCCTAACCCGCCGTGAATTCTGCGCCACCGTTGCCGGGCAATCACAGAGCTGCGGCGACTGACGAAAAGTCAACGGTCACAATTCAGCGCAGACCTGCGTCATCCCTCTTTTTTTTTTCGCTCCGTTTTACCTCCCGATTCCTGGTTTATCGCCAGCATGTGACGAGCGAACACGGTTAGGACAGCATGATGGCGGCGGTGGAGGCGGCTGACGCATTTATCGATTCCTTTATCGCTTTAATTTCACGTCGCCGCGAACCTTTCTCTGACAAGAAGCCGACGACACGGTCGGAATAAACGTATTGAGATTGACTGGAACAAATGCATCGAATAAATATGTATATAGGTAAACACTGAGAGGAGCCGTGCCTCCGAGGATTGAATGTACGTCGAACTTAGCTGGGATCGAGGTGTGCGTTTGACGTGTTCGTTAACGTGCCACCGGGGGCGCTTTGTTGCAACCATCAGGGGAGGAATCTTCCGCTCCTCAACTTCGTTGGATTTTATTTCAGAAGCCGGGCCATTATACTCACCAGCCGAGCTTTGTTTCGTAGTTGGCGGTGAATTTTCCCCGGGAACTACTGTAATGTGTCCTAGGAAAAAGCGAATCCTCAAGTTCCGCGCA
Organism: Eufriesea mexicana; assembly: GCF_001483705.2. Classification (NCBI taxonomy): domain Eukaryota; kingdom Metazoa; phylum Arthropoda; class Insecta; order Hymenoptera; family Apidae; genus Eufriesea; species Eufriesea mexicana. The sequence goes on along the minus strand of NW_016910703.1, from coordinate 1,478,342 downwards.
ACGGCGACCGCACGAGACAGGAAGTGTTCCTATTTCTCATCGAACAATCCCAGAAATGGGAACCACCGTTTTTCCTCGTGACTTTTTCCAAGTGACTTGAACGAATTCTCTTGGGGTAATGTTGGATGTTGCTTTGGAGCTTTTTCTTTGGCGTTATCGATTTGGTATTTAGTAGGATGTCTGATGGGATTGATCTTGAAGTTGCAGTACTTCTGATGGATTGGGTAGGTGGTATTGCCAATACATTGGCTATAAAGGTTGGGTAAGAATTTAGAAAATTATTTTGTAATCTACAGTTTGAAAATATTAAATAACTGACTGTTAAATATCAGGAGTGATCATTGATCGCATGTCAGTAGTTAATAGTTTTTGGTCTCTCCAGACCCCAAGTCTGAGTTAGGGCTAAAACTGTAAAGTTCTATTTAACATGGGCTTTTGAATAATTTATTTAAGTTGTTTTTATTTATTTCACTGTAGCATATTAAATTAATTTGTCTTTTAAGGTCAGAAGCGTAGTGTCAAGTCTGTCCGTGGTCACTTGATTTATTTTTACTTATCTCAGTGTGATAGGTTAACTTGGGCTCTTAATTTATCTTCTTAAGCCTGGCCCAAATTTATTTATCTTTAACAGAGCATGTTAATTATACTTTTGCTGTTTGGGAATATCTATTTCGTGATCTTTTTCTTAAAATTCTACTCCATTAGGTACAATGGTGACGCAATAAAGCAAGGACATTGTAAGCCCTAAAACGTTGTTAGATAAAGCTCACCATGATTCATTTTAATGACGAGCTCTGTTATCTAAAAGGACTATAATCTGGTACAAAACATTTTGATCATAGCAGGTCGTTAAAACGCTTTGAACAGGGCTCTCGACGTCACTTGCGATTTGATTTTAGTGCTTTACTCAATATCTCCAGTGCCCCCCTCGGATCAACTATGGAGATCTTCCTATCTTCAGAAATTTTGTTATATATTGTTAATAAATGAAAGAAATTTTTCTGTTGCTTTTATGATTCTTCATGAAATAGACAAAGTGATGTCAAAATTCATACTTTCGATAAAGGAAAAGATGCTAAATTTAGGTTAAAGTAGATTAGGTTAGAAAATTAGGTTAAAAGCAGGTTAATATAGAAAATTGTGAATTGTGTTTCAAGAAGAATCGTGATTCGTAATTAGTAAAAATTATCGAACGAATTATAAAATAAATATTACGTACGAATATCGTTTTAAATTGTACCTGTACTCGTACTCTATTCATTCAGTACTGTAATGCAAAGTTAATGTAATATTAAAATATTTTACAATTATTTCCAAATTAGTAATTTTTGTTGGAGAGTATTTTCATGAACGTTTGAATAACTTTTATCTGATTTCCACGAAATGAAACATCTTAAGTGATCTATTATGAATGCCTTGTACTTTACTTCACCCTTAAGTAAAATATATAATAAAACAATTCGTTCTTTGTTGGAATGTAGTACTTCTTGAAACATTCTCGAAACATTCACAGCCTTTTGTACAACCTTTTTACACTCTTTGTTCCGTTAATGGGTATTATCCTCTCCACTTTTTTCCACTCCTATTACACAGAATATCCATGAAAACCTATCTTTCGTAACTTTATTTTAAATCTCGAAATGACATTTAAAATATCATTCTCATTATTATTTTTTCTAATTGTCCATATCCACGAGGCAAAGATAACTAAATTAATTAATAAAAGAATATTAACTTTTACCATATTTTGCAAAATTAATTACGTGGTTAAATGTGTTATAAAGAAATATTTCATTCTTTCAATAGAAAAATCATTTTGTACGTCGAATAATTGAAAAGATATTGAGAATGACATATTTGCATTCCCAAATTTAAGTGGTATTTCCACTCCCTAAACATGGACGATCCTAATATCGAGGAAAAGGTACGACCCTAATATTTTTTCGAAATCAAAACTATATCCCTCGCGAATTTCATGAAAATTATTTATGGATACTGAATTATCTCTAATTAAAACACGCGTAAGTAACTTCGGCTGCTATAAATTTTCGAAATATCAAAAGAGAATAAAGTCACGAACCCACGAATATTATCTTCCACGTGTTTCCTACGCAACATAATATATAAATATCGAGCATGGTCAGCATCGAATGTCAAAAATGAAATAAGCACGTCACCTGATATTCCACACACGAAGCCATACGTGTAAATATAGCACATAGTAACTTGTTTGCGGAAAAATTCATGGAGACTTTATGTAGGGTGTTTACGTTGCTCGCACACCCCCATATGTGACGCGCTTTCACGATCATACATAGTGATGTCGGGCGTCCATGATACGCCCTTAACATTGTCCAGCGACGAGAGAATATAAGCATGTACACGTGAACGAAGTGTCGAGGGTTAAAATTATCCAGCACGTAACGTGCATGCATATAAAATGTAGTAAAGTGAAAAGCCTCGTAACACGTTCCCTTTTCCCTAGCCTGACCTTCTCTGACGGTGACATTTGTTCCTTCCCGCGAGAACGGTCGACCAAGTATCATCGCGAATTTTCTGCCATCCATCTGTTCCACGAACGAGACGTTTTCGGCACATGGTAGGACAATGGCGGAACGTCGTGTACAGGCAAGAGCCGAAAAAGCTGCACGTCGATAGCGCAAGTTTTATCGATTCAGTCAGGAAGGAAGAGCACGTTTTCCCTTCAGCGAGTTGTTCTGTTATCAATAGAATTTTCATTGAGTCCCGTGTAACCGTACAAAGAGTGCTTCATCCTCTTCTCGCGCAGTTCTCTTATCGGAAACGTTTCAGCCAGGTGTCCTGATCGATAAAAAACGAAGTTAGCTGGCTCTTAAGAGTACTCCAGCGGCCGAAATCGATTCGCTTCTCCTTGAAATGTGTTGCCAAGCACCGGTGGCCTGATAAGCGCGCCGCTTCTGTTTTGTTAATTTAACAAATGAAATTCTATCTGACATGACGGGGCGAGGGGTCGATTGCGAGTAAGATGTTGGGCTCGGTTTATGTAAATAAAGTAGGTGGTAGGGTGCAGTTGTGAGTGAAAGGTTATCTTTGATATTAATAAAGCTGCCTGGTTTCTGGATGACTGACACATTTACTTTTATATTTTACTCATATTTAATTTACTATACCTACATTTACTTGTATTTAGTTATATTTTACAATAGTATCTTAAATATTTCATACTTTCTGTAATACTAATTTTATCTTAATTTTTATATTTTACCTGTATTTAAATGCGTGTTATAGTTATTTCAAAATATCATATATTTTCATAGTGATTGTTATTTTCTTATATTTAATTTAGTATACCTATATTTACTTGTATTTAGTTATATTTTACAATAGTATCTTAAATATTTAATATTTTCTTTAATACTAATTTTATCTGAATTTTTATATTTCTGCTTGTATCTATATGCCTGTTAGAGTTATTTTAAAATATCATATATTTTGTTAGTGATTGTTATTTCATGAAACTCGTGAATAATATAATTTCTCGATGTAAAAGGGTGACTTGCCACTTGTATAAACACGAGTGTCACTAAATCCTGGTACAAAATACCATTGGGATCTAATAGACAGTGACTTTTAAAAGTCAATTCCTATTTTTACCCAATTTTTATTTTCTCTCGTTATTTATTTAATGATTATTCGTTCGTAATTAAAAATTCGTTGGTGACCCAACAACGGACCAACCTTCAGGATTAAATAAGTTGTCCCGTGACAATGAGCCCATCGTTCTTTATATCTTTGCTTAAAAGTTTATCGTCTCTGGATCTCGGGAGGAGAGAAGTGACAATGATTAATCACTCGTGAATTTAAAACGTAGCTCCTGGAAGGATCACATTTATTAACGCGTATCATCCCCTGTGGAACATCACCTCAACGGCGATATATTCTGCCATATTCTCGCCTGCTCTAGGCGCTAGCCTCAGTTTCAATTCCTCTCCTATTAAAGTTTCATGACATTCGCTCGCGGGCTAACAATATCTAATGTGTCGACGAGCATGCTGGAATAATTTCGCAGATCCGGGATGTCGCGAGCAGACAGAAAGCAAGGGCTGCACTTTTTTTCTTATTTAGATTTCCGGTCTCGTTCACAACGACATTTCCTGGCTTTACTGTCGCGACCAAACTCGGATTCCCGCTCTTTATGTTAGTCCTTACAGGCTAAGGCAACTTCTCCCTCTCCGAGGCTATTCTTCTTCTCGGGGAAGTTACGAATTCACGAAACAGATTTCACGTTGTTCCTTTTTCACTTGGACCATTCTTCGTCTCGTAACTTCTCGTAACTTCGTAACACACTTTGTATATCGTCTCTGGGTCCTGCGAGTTCTCAGAATTATTTTTCCATTTCGCGTGCTGCGCCGTGCCTCCTTATAAATGAGGTATTTGGCTTTAATAAGGAATAAATCTGGACTATTTCGTATACTTTTGTTTAAGAAAGTATACTTGCGAACCAGACTTTGAATAGCGTGAAATATACACGTGGGACTCAGACTTGGTGAGGTATACTGCATCTATGATAAGCTGAAAGGATCGAAAATGTGAATTTTCAGAAGCTGGTATAGATGAAAAGAATTTATAATGATATACGAGATGCTTAGATGTTTGTTATAATTTTTTAATTACATATTACAAAAATTAAAATGTTGTAATATAAGATAAATTGCTGTTTTCGTTACTCAATATACGGAATATATGTATTTATATATTTATTTATTTATTTTAGACTTTGAAATATATTAGTAGAGCAATATGCAAGTGTTCGTTAAAACATTACATATTTCTTAATATAAACATTTCATATTCATTTTATTAAACAAAAAATTATTTGTTTGAAGATCCTAAATTCTGATTTGAAGTTAGCTCATTGCCAATTAATCCAGTATCACTCTCAGTATTAATGTCAACATATTGCAAAACACGTTAAATTATCCAAAAAATTATATAAGTGAATTATGACCATCGAATGATTTTATTAATTCTTCATTACTTTCACCACAGTTTCTTTGTTGGTAGTTGTAATTGTTTCGCAGAATCCTCGAAGCTTGTTGAAATTCACAGGTGTTACATCGGCTATACGTGTACAAAGGAGAACTAGAATTATAAGTTTCACGAAACTGTTTGTAGATTTATTCCACCTCAGGTGTTACAGCGCTAGCTAAGGGCTAAGAGGCTAAACTACGCGTTGATTAAAGTGTGGATTAACATTTAAGTTATGATTGGTTACTTGAATTACATGGTCACTGGGTCCTTGTTCGTGGGTGTTAATTATTTGTCCCAAAATGCAAACTCACGATGTGTAACAGGGTTGCAAGGGAAGCTTGGAGTAGAGTTTAAGAGATAGTACAAGGGATGAAACGAATGAGAAAATGAATCGAAGATGGACTCGTCACTGAGACTTCTAGCAGACCTATGTCTCAGACAGTGTCTGGAGGCCAGGTGAGAGGATGGATTTGGATGAAAGGGATAGCTAGACGTGAACTGTTGAATATCTTCTTGGTATGAATCCCTGTGGTGATGAGTGCAGGTGGAATTGCCAAATTAATATACACCCCATGAGATATTAATTTTCAATTCTCAGACAGTGGCTGGATGGATTTGGATGAAAGGGATAGCTAGACGCGAACTGTTGAGTATCTTCTTGGTGTGAATCCCTGTGGTGACGAGTGCAGGTGGATTTGCCAAAGTAATATACACCCCATGAGATATTAATTTTCACGTCTGAGTTTAATAGCAATTGTGATGAAAGATTTTGATCACCTATTTTTAATTTCTAATGAATTCTTGTCAGCATCTTTATGTCTCTAGTATCATATGATTAGGCATTATGCATATGGGAATATGTACCTTTCGAATTTTATTTTATTTATTTGTCAGTAAATTATTATATTTTGTATTTTACAATGATAATTATTCTGTCTAACTATTCATTTATAATAACTTGGTTATAGTTTTATAGTTTTATATTTCTATAACAATTTTTATATTTCTAGTTTTAGTCCTATAGTTTTTCAGAGCAAAACTAGGAAGATTAATTAGTTATAGGTTTTATTTTTAGAAATTAATAAGATTAAGATTAAGTACAGTTGGAAAGTCACTCCTAGAGGAATAATTTGGTAATTGAACAGTGTATTTCCTTCATTTTCTGTCTTTTTAATTATTGAACAATTACCACGAATTTGCAAATGATCTTTCAAAAATTTTTATATTGTTACATATTTTTGGACTATTGAAGTAAGAATATTTATTTTTATGAATATAAATATTCTCTAAAGACTTCGGTCCATAAATTCGAATATTTATTACTGAACGTCAACGTGTACTACCAATGAATGGAGATTCTAAACGCAAACAGATTTTTTTCGCGAAAGTGTTATAAAATACACGAACACACATTTCTCACGCGTTTCACGTCAGTGGCTATGTGATAGAGCCATATATCATGTCTTAGAATTTAGAACAACGCTATAAATATTTATACATGTATAAAATTTATGTATTAAGTTCGGAACAAAGCACAGGTATATTGTGTAATGGGAGGAAAATTTCTAAGGCCAATATATATGTATTTAGCTATCGCAGTTCGTATTAACTAGCATCAACTTCCAGGGTTTCTAGTTGGAAACGTACAGTTTTAAGTGGAATTTCAAATCACCCTTACTAATGCCGTACACAGCTCATAAGACAATTAGCTATTTTAGTGCCAATTCTGCCCAAGCAACTTAACTTTAGCCAACAAACCGAAAACTAGTGCTTTGTGCATATTGGGTCAATAAACTTAGTAGATTACTCATTCTGTGGAAATTAATTACTTTTGTTTTTACTTGTACTGGCTTTCATCTCTTTTATCCTTCCTTCTATTATCAATTTTACCTCTATCTATTAAATTTTTTTGTGGAAAATCAAACAGAATGTATAATTGATCTTTCTTTATATTATAAAATATAAAAATGAATCTGAGTATAGCAAATAATGTAGAAATATAATCGAAGAAATATTATTTAAAATAACATTTTACAATTTGGAACTGTGACAATTGTATACTAATTTGCAAATTTTGCAAATTTTCTTTAATTATTCTAAAGAATTAATTCTGAGATAATTTATATTAAAACTTTCCCCATTTTTAAAATAGTCTGTATTTATTTCAAAATTTCAATAGATTCATGTCGTGAAAATGTTTACGACATAACGTAAATCCATATTAGGTTATTCCTTCTGAAATCGTAAATGAAAACTAATGCATTTCCCTTATCTGTATGTTAATAATAACTTTTAGTTCTTCGTATTGAATTTCGGATATTAAAATTTTTACAGTGGAGTATAAAGTTCAACTCATAGGTAAGCAAAACATAACTACCGAATATGAAAAGTACGAATACTTGAAGTCTACAGTGTTAGTGGTGGATGAAATATTAATAACAATAACAACAATTCTTTATTTAATTACAAAAATGGTCAAACACAAATATTAAATATAAATTTAATTAATTTCTCGCAATCACACGCTCACACCTATTTTGACTATTAGACTCAATTACAACTGACCTATGCCCAATCTCTCTGGTTTGTTCTTTCTGCTTTGAAATAACTAAAATAAATAATAAAATAACTAAAATAACTTTTAAATAATTCTACTTTGGAATAATAGACGTAGTTAGTGCTATTATCTTTTATTATTTAATTTATATTTAATATATAAATATAATTCACATATATGTACATACAAATTCTTAATTCAATTTGCAGTTATATATACATATACATTGTATAATATTTTCTGTTCTACAGATGTAAGACGATATTATGCGTGATAATATCATGTATATGTTAGTGGTGGATAAAATATCAATTACGATAAGAACAATTCGTTATTTAATTTCAGAAATGATCAAATACAAATGTTAAGTATAAATCTAATTAATTTCTCGCAATCACACGTTCATGCCTATTTTTACTATTACGACTCAATTACAACTGACCTTTGCCCAATCTCTCTGATTTGTTCTTTCTGCTTTCATACATTACATGAACATACACAATTCGCGCAACACCTCGATCATTACACATCTACTTATTTATCACGATAACCTGAATTCATTAGATATTGGCATGCCATGCATACTTGTTCCACTTATCCCTTTCTTCCACACATCGCTCCTTTATTATATAAACACATATATATTCAAAATCTATGTTAACCATTACCACAAGTAATACTATCTGTCTACTATTTATCGCTTCCATTTAAATTGATGTACGTATCCCTGTGTCGGTGCATGATTAAAGTACGTATATATATTAATTTCAATCTTTTCTCTTTAACTCACCAACCTACACCAAATTCTCTCCTAATTCGTAGCCATTAGATATTGGCATCTCATTCATACTTGTTCCACTCATCCCTTTCTTACACACATCGCTCCTTCATTATATCAACAAATATATATTCAAAAATCGATGTAACCATTACCACGTACAGTTCGACGATTATAAATCGGTTGAGTTTTGTGTCTCATCTCAACTACTTTATACTCCTCAAAGATTTAAGCTATTGAATTAAATTAAAGCCTTTGCACTCGTATGTCATGCTAGAAATGTCAATGCTAATTTACTCTAAAACTCGCATGTCAATTTATAATAATAAAAATAAATGAAATAAATATAACACGTCGAATTCTATCACTATAAATTGCTTTAATTCATTTAGCTAAAGATAAATACAAGTTGACACCCAACAACTTTGAAAATAAATCGAGTGCAAAGAGTTAAGTCTTAAGCCACAGATACAGAAACAAACGTCTCCTATAATTTTCGCTATCAAATTACTGCTTAATGTTCACGCAATAATAACTGTATATCGTCACTAGGTCGATCTTAGTTGGCGACGATTAGTGACGGACGGTTCATTTAGGAATTGTAACAATGTAGGATATCGCCGGACCTCGCAGGTATAGAGGTCCCGTTAGAGTCTGGCGGCCAGATGGGTCTCGGGGAGTCGGGGCCAGGCCACGTGAGGTAGCTTCGCGCAACCCCGGTTTTCCCCATCGCAAACTGGAGGTGACGCGTCCGCGGGCATCTCTCGGGAAGGGTTCCCGCATAGGTGACCCTAGGAAGAGCCTAACCCGAAGGAGGAATCCCTTCCTCCCCAGAGCGTTACGTGGGGAGCTTTCTCCTCCTTCGGGGGTGGTCCCTACCTTCCAGACGGGCTTAAAAGGGCCCACTCTGGAAAATAGGGAGAGAGTCGAGTGTAGAGAGTAGAGAGTTGAGAATAGAGTTGAGAGTTGATAGTTTCGTGAGACAGTGCTGACTGTGGCGTCGCTAGAATAGTAAGCCCCGTTAGAATCCCATAAGTGGGATTAGTTAGTTCAATTCGTGTATTCCGTTACAGAAGGTTGTGTTTAGCTTCGAAGTGTTAAGTGGACTGTATTTTAGTAAAACTCCCTTCGCGGCTATTCTGTCGGTAGTTTTATAAGCTTCCTCTGTGGTCTGATTGGTTGGGTCTAATATTGGGGGTGTGTGCCAGTGTCACATCCCAAAGTCCCCTACTTACGTCACCAATGACTGACTAAACCTTCTTCCCTGTTTACTCGGACATCCAAAGTACAGAGTCCCCAAATATACCGTCATCCTGTTGCTACCGATAAAGGACAATATAAGAGACCGCCAAACAAAATGTCGGGCAGTCTACTACCGTCGGCCAATTTGCCAGTTTGCCGAAAGTTAACTTCACGCTACGCGCTATATCCGTAATTAATTGTAAGTTTTATTGAATAATAAAGTATCGGGTCTGACAGCCCACTATTTTGCAACCCGTGTTCTTTTTTATATATCGTTCGCGAAGATTTTACGTGACACCAGCTCCAGCATCCCTCGGTGGTAGTGGTTGTTTAAACAATTTGGGTCCCCATGCTCGTCGTCTTAAGCGTGATATATTGTTGCTTCTTACGGTTTGCCCAAGTGATGGCTTAGGTGACAATGCGCGTATAGAAGTCAAGGGGTGCTTACAATAAGGATATAAAACAGTCTTCCACTTGACCTGGGACGTTGCGGTCCTAGGGCCGCAACACTGGTACTTGTAAAATTTCAAAGTCTTCACATTTAGACATACAGTCTGTTCTAAACAAAAGGATGAACGGAATACCGGAACGACATTTCAAGGATTAACAATAACGTTAAGCGGAAAATTATAATATTATAATAATATTCAAAATTTCACGTCATACCTACGAACTCCCCATCGAATAAAGTATAATAACCTTCTACTTAAACTGTAGTCCAAGAATACTTGCAAATTCCCAGGCAATAATCCAGCAGGTGATTACGAACGTAAACTTTATTCTCTCCATATCCGAGGTGGCTTAAAAAATAGGTCACGTTTTATGCACGTATTTGCGTTTAATATACCCGGCAACGAATTTTTGCACGTAGTCCTTGTAAGTCGATTGCCCGGGGCTCCGCTTTGCTGCGGTGATCAAGCAGCTTCAATCCCAAGTCACCCCGGATGTCATTATGCTTTATTTACGGCTTGATAACAATATATTGAAGTGGAAACTGGGTGCTGACTGCTATCTATGTATGTTCCCGTCTCTCTCACTCGGCTCTCTTCACGTGGCTCCGTTTTAATTAGGTGAACGGCGTACCGCTTGTCATAGTTTATCACATGATTCCCCGGTTATCCTGCTGTACGTATTATTAATTAAAAATCTTGCTGGATAATGATGATTTAATTTCAAAGATCGAAACTGCGATCGGATTGCATATGGTATGAAGAATTGTAACATTAGAACCTGTGTCTAACCTTCTTTTTTCAAATATTATCTTCATCCCCTGAGATAATAGGCCTTTTCCTGAAAACCAATCTTTTTGATGTCAGTGAAGGGATTATCTTGGCCTGATAATTGTTCTAGATTCGTTAATGATACAAAGAATCTTCAATTCTGAAATTAATTATTACTGGAGAAAGAAGAGTACGTTTATTAACCTTAATTTCGTTTTTGGTTAGCTTTCCTCCATTTTCTTCTACATTTAAACATTTTATTGTACAATTCGTATTTTAGAAATTATTCGTTGTGGATAACTTATGTGACTCATCTTTCACGAATTATTGCTAAATATTAACTATTTTCTTGCATGTGTATTATTAAGTGTAAACTTCCAGAGTAAGCTGTTAAGAAGGTTGAAGAATATTTCCCTTGACTGAGCTCTGAGCAATTGTTCGAGGATCGATGCTCGGGCATCTTCCCATAGTTTCCCTGATATACCAAATTTCACGGCAACTCTGTACATAGTTGAAGCTGTACATTGAAGAAATGAACTTTGAAAAATTGTTTGGAGATAGTTCATTGCCTTCGGAATCCTGGTATGAAGAATTGTAACGTTAGAACCTGTGTCTAACCTCCTTTTTTTAAACATTATGTTCATTCCCTGAGAGAATAGGCCTTTTCCTGGAAACCAATCTTTTTGGTGTCAGTGGAGGGATTATCTTGGCCTGATAATTGTTCTGGATTCGTTAATGATACGAAGAATCTTCAATTCTGAAATTAATTATTACTGGAGAAAGAAGAGTACGTTTATTAACCTTAATTTCGTTTTTGGTTAGCCTTTCTCCATTTTCTTCTATATTTAAACATTTTATTGTAGATATTTCACAAGTTATTGCTGAATATTAACTATTTCCTTACATGTATACTATTAAGTGCAAACTTTCAGAAGAAAGTGTTAAGAAGATTGAAGAATATTTCCCTTGATTGTCTGAACTCTGAGCAATGTTCGAGAATCGATACTCGAAATCCTGGTATGAAGAATTGTCACATTAAAACCTGTTTTAAATATTTTCCTCCTTTTCTTTCTAATAATATTTCGATTTTCTGCAAGAATACTTTTTCTTCTTTAAGTACACCTTCTTTTGTTATGACAAAGGGATTATCCTGTCCTGATAATTGTTGAAGGCTCATGTTCCGTTACCTACCCGTATTTTTCCTAATGTATCAACTTCAACGAGCAGCTACGTCGTTGTAGTTCTTTCTAGAAGGAATAAATACTGAGAAATTACTCGGAGATAGCGAGTTGCCTTCAGAGTTCCTCGCGAGTTCATTCTGCTTGCTCGTCGCAAACTCTTTGAAGTCCACATCGAGATTGCGAAAAGTTCAAAGTCCCTTTTCGATTTAACCTAATTCGCGGTTCGAGATTACGTATCGAAAACCTATAAATTCGAGTTTGAGAATCGCTGGTCAATCGTTGTGCAACTTGGAGAAAGAGAAACATCGTCGAATTAAAGGATTTGTCAACGTTGTTTAACGTTATTCAGCGTAGTTTAAAATTCGCTGCTTTGAATCTGAGAAAGTTAAATTTCTGTGTAAAATCTCTAGCCCCTGTGTCTGAGCTCGAAATGATCTTGACCCAGTGGTCGCAAAGGGATCGATGTTTCAGGGTCGATCCCCACCTTTCCTGTGGTATTTGGAGTCGGTAAAGGAGATTTAAGTCGCAATGGGCTCTCTTTTTTCGAATATTTTATAAAGGGGATGTAAAACTTCCTCGATAGAAGTTCTTTTATTAATATCGTAGTTTACAAATTTAATGCTTCGTCTTTGTGATTTTAAAATATTCTTGCGTTCACGTGGAAGTATCTGTGATAGAATATATATTAGGTCATCCCAAAAATAACGATTTTTCAATAGTGCACGTAGATTCTTCAATAGTGAGAATATATAATATAATAATGTTATATAATAAATATTATAGTTTTAATTTTCAATAGTGCACGTAGATTCTTCAGTATTGAGGATATATAATATAATAATGTTATATAATAAATATTATATAATAAAATATATATAAGAATATGTTGGTAATTAATTAGTGTCTTATTTTCTTTAATTTTCTCTTTTACGAAACTCTGAATGCAAAGAACATTGTTATTTTGATCTTACCTTTCATGAAAACTGTATAACGCATGGAATAACCATAATTCTCAAAATCGTGAATTGTTGTTACATTATATTTAACGTGTTTTAAATATTTACAAGTATTTCTTCTTTATAATATATTTGTCTGAAATCTATTGGAAGTCTATAGGATAACCTAATAATTTCCAATATTAATAAACATTTTTGCATTACTTGTAACATCACTGAGATGTAATTGATATATCTAAAGTATTTTGAAATATTTAATTGTATCTTTTTTTTTTATAATGTTGTTTCCTAATTTCAAATTATAGCAGTAGCAGCTGTGTGAAGCTTGGAATTATAAAACAGTAATTCATAGCTCGTGTAATAAACGCTTTAATTCGTACCATAAGTAAATATTGGAAATTTCTTCCCTTCCACCACGTTACATTAGGCTCAAGAATAAATGTCGTCAGTCATGATTCATGATCAAGGTAATATCGTCGAGCTGGAACTCTTCGTCGGTAATTTCACTCTTGAAACTTGTCTCATAACATCCATGCTTTATCTGCTAGCATAGTGAAGCTAGTTACACAGATCTGCATTCTCGGTTTCTAACACTCTGGTAAGATTAGTTGTTTGACAAGTTTGGTTATTGGTTTGGTTGCTGTACAAGTTACACATAGCAAGTTGAGAGGGTTTCGGTCATAAACGATGGATACTCTTTAAATATCCATTTTCGCCATTAACTTTATTTTAACCCACTGTAATGCTATGTGACCTGGAAATTTTGCACACTTATTGATAAAAGCATCGAAATTTTGGTGTATTCTTTGCCTTTTCAACTGCATTCGCTCAAATTTAAGGAACTTGTATTTTATATCAAGGATGATTATCCTCTGTTTCTTTTCAAAATTTCTATGAATTTAGAATTCAAATTATTAAAATTTCACTTCAAAAAATTTTATGTATTTCCATTATTAAATTTACGTGTTTTACGAATTATATTTTTCTGTATAAATTCTTGTATTATCTTTTCATCGCGAATTAATTTGTTTTTCGTCTGTTCACTACAAATAATTTCCTAGCTACTTTTACATAATTCTTCTAGATTCCCAGCACTTTCGTATCCAAACTCTATCAAGTATATCAATCCTTCGAAATAAGAGATGAAAGGGACAAGTGCTGAACAAATACTGTCTCATGCAAGCACTCAAAAATTTTCAATTTTCCTTTGAATTCAGAATGTAATATCTCATATATTTTTTTTTCATACAAATTTAATAATTTTCCTCTCAAAACTTTCTTTGAAATAACGATGAAATAAAAATTCAAGAAAGAATAGAAATAAGAGCGAAATAAGAAACCAGAGGATCAAACTCATTAACTTCAGTATATGCATATATACCTATCAGCAAATTAGAATTTTTAAACACAAAGATCCCGCAATTTTGAAGTCACATGGAGCTCATCGCAATCTAACGAAACGCGATTGCAGCCAGTTAACAATGACCATGCTGTACTCTATCTGAGAATCAATAGTTCCCCTGCAGTTCGGTTAGGTCTTATAATTATCCGATACCTTTGTACGCGACTCGTATTCGTTAGCACACAAATAACCGGTGATTTGCTTAACGAATGTAATTACTATAGCATCTTGCCGGTGTCGTAAGTGGCGTCCTCGGTTTCAACCCTCTTTGTTCGTGTTCTTTGTTCCCATCCTTATCTCGTGCCAGCATCTTCTCTGCTCCACCATGCTACCCTCGTCGAATCGAGAAACTCACGTCTGAGGGTCTCGAGGAAACGGGTAGTCGGTTTTCCAGACGGTAAAGCGATAATTTTTCATTTTCCCCGAAGCTTAACGAATTCTAGGTTGAGTGCTTTCCAATCTAGCGAGAACCCCGATGACGATCGCAGTTTGTCTAACTCAACAGAGTGAATAATGTATCGAATCCGCTTAATAACTGTACGAAACGCTCGATTTGGATCTCCTGGTAAGACGAATTCGAGGTTCTTTTGGGAATTTGATGATGCTTCGGGTTTATCGAGGGCGCTATTTACCCTACGCCGTTAATTTAATTTCTCGAGGTGTCGAGAGTTTGGTGATTGGAGAAATTGCTCTTTGGGTTGTTAGAGATGAGTTTGTTTACTGTAGGGGAAGTAATGTGATTTTAAATTTCAGCATCAGGTCGATAGTTTAGGGGTTGAAATAATTATTACTTAGATTGATGGGGATGGGGTTGCTTGATGCGAAAGAGGAAATGCGAGTGTCGATGTTCAAGAATTTCACTGGTTTGGTAATGGAACCAAGGACTTTTACTTTGTTTCTGTTATTTTACATTTCACGGTATATTTAAGTGCATAACGAACGATGACAAATTTAATTAATTTGCTGAAATTGAAGTTTAGTAAAAGTTACTGCTTGTTAAAGTTTCTGAATTTAAATTTAAGGTGCAAATATAATTTGTATATTTAATATTTCAATATTAGAATAAGCAACAAGATAAACTTTAATATCTTTTAAATTTCCTCTGTGTTTCAGAGAAATACAGTCAACCAACCTGTAAAATATGACATACATAAATAATAATAATTAAACTGTTATAATGAAAGTAATCAAGTATATCTAATTACTTCCCTATCTGAATAAGTAAATAAAATAAAAATCACTCTTAACTCCATCAAAGGAAGCTACACATTTTTAGCAATTGCAAGGATAAAATGTTAGAAACAAGTAATTTTGACCTCTTTCACGAGCTACGTTTATGAAAGAGATTTTCATCCTACAAAAGATCCGCTCTATGCTATAAAATATCTTTCATTAACAGCACGAAACTTTGCAAATCATTCAACGCTCGTTCATCAAAGAAGAGAAACCAAAGACTCGACATCGCAACTACCCCTTCAATATCCCTCGGGCAAAGAAAAGAAATGGAGAAACAAAAGCCATGATAAAATGCAACGGTAAATTCGTCTGCCTAACCTCACTATCTTAAACTTATTCGCGAGATGTTGAAGGCCATCGTATTAAATTGGAACGATGTGCTAAAATCTTATTACGTTCACGCAAATTTAGGTAGATTCGCGTAAGTGGTATCCAGTATGGAAAACCACGGGCATCCTAGATCGTGAAATAGAGGAAAAGTTGAGAGCAGATTCGACGTTGAACCAGGGATCGAGGGTAGAGGCCAAAGAGGGAACGGCAGCAGACACTGGGGCGAAGGGTGGAGAATGGGGTTGGCCGCTGAAGGACGAAACGCGGCGCGAGGGGGCGGAAGAAAACCCGCATCCAAGTTTTCGGGAACAACTAACGCTTCCCTGTGCATTTTCTGGCACAAAGCCGAACTTACCCTCGCCGCAAGTGAGGGAGAGAGATCAGAGCGAGTTCACGGTGCTTTTAACGGATTAATCTTACGAGCGAATTTTATATCTTCGCCCCCCCGTGGAAGAAAGTTTTCGGCGTTCTTCAATTATCCCCGCTTGGTCTCTGCACCCGTCCTACTTTCTCGCTTGGAATTCGTGTCATCAATTATCAATCTGTCAGCACACGCCCTATCCCGTTGCTTTGCTAAGTGAATTGCAAATGCAGCGCGTGATCGTGGGAAAAAATGCTGCCCCAGACGCGATCTCGAGGGGTGTAAATAGCCCTGGCAAGGACGGTGTTCCCGGCCAGGTTACGTATAAATTAGACAATAATGCACGGCTTGCACTTTATCTACCGTGTCTCTTTATCCCCGCTGGGCAATTACCGCGAGTTTTTGAACGAATTAATGACACATGGTGGGGTGAAGGGATGACGGAGGAGTTCATCTGCGAGAAACACTTTTGGGCAGCGAAGGAGTTAACGTGCTTAGGAGTTTAGATTTAATGACAAATCTCACGCGGATTTTCTTTGCAATTGAAATTAATTTTACTTTTGTAGGATGGCGAAACTGGTCTTGAGACACCGAAAATTCACGAAAGAACAAGAACACGATAACACAAACTCAAAACTCGTAAACTGATTTAACTTAGGGAAAGAACACCAAGATAACGAAAACACACAAAGACGCACTCTTTTAAAACTCTCTTTCCAACACCAAGCGACTCACGCTTGTGCTGGTCACAACCGATTTCTAAGGACTCTGTTTTGGTTGTCAAGGACCACGCTTTTATGCTTTCCTTAACCTACGTTTCACCTCCCCGTAGAGGAGTCACGCAACTTAATTTTGTTATATAGAATAACTTTTCGATTTGCTTCTAGAAGATATCGATCGGTTTACAATTTGTTTTTGTTGGCAATAGCCGATTCACGATTTCTTTTGGTATCCTACACTCTCTTTTCCCTTTTATTTGCATTTATTTTGGTTATGCGGTGTACGTAGTTGACGTGATATCTGTCACGAGCTGAACCAGCAGTTTTTACGTTTAATCCGAAAAGTTCTGCATTAAGAAGGCTGCTTTAAGATTTGACGACTTTTTCCCAGCATCCGAGCAAAAGAATGGAATCTGGGATTAAAGTTTCGAAAGTTCTAAGTTGAATCACGAGGTTTCCTTAACGGATTATCTTTGAAGAATGAAATGCGTATCTGATTTGCCCATGAAAGTTAAACGAAGTTTGTAGTAGCTCTCTATTCAGAGCTCGTTATACGAATTTTCCGAATAGCAGTTTCGAAAATTCAGTTTTCCTGCTGGCGTTTAATTCATGGTTCATCCGGACGGGAGTGATTTGAAATAGTTTGAAAATTGTAAGAGAGGATACGAAATCTTTTGCAATATCTTCGCGAGTACGAGAGTTTCGAATCTTTCCAGACTTGCGTGACAGACATTTTATTCGAGGCTTACACCCTTGTCAGGTGTGTCATCCGACTTCCTGTGAAGCTACGCTGTGTTGGCTACTTTCGTATTTTGGTGACACTTATGCTCGAAAGCCCTGAACGAAAGCTTTTCTTGAAAATTTTCAAGAATAAACTTTTAAATTATATTTCGTAATATTAAATATTAAAGAAAATAGTATTATATTATATATAACAAAATTATATTTTTAGTAAGTGCAATAGTGTTTCATGCTTGTTTATAGCTGTAATCCATAGAGCATGGTGAATTTATGTATTTACGTTTGTTTCTGTTAGGTTTTAATGTAATTATAATTTTATGATTGAAAATATTGAGGATTTTAATATTTATTATTATTATTATAGTTGTATTATATGTGTTGTGGAGTATTGTATGGAGTGATCGATTTTTTCAAAATAATGTGTAATGTTAGAATTGATATGTGTGTGTGTGTGTGTGTTTGAATGTTAGGAAAAATATTTCTTCAGTTCTTAAAATGAGACGCAAGGTGTTTTTATAAGTACATACAGGAATTATTCTGATTAATTCGAACAATAATATTTGAAACTATAAAACACATTTAGGAATTGAATATTTAATTTCTATAAACTATTGATGAATTATTAAGAGAGTCATTAATATTAAAATCATTAATTTTTCCTTAGTTTCGAATAAATAATAATGATTATAGGTAAATCTATTATTATCAATTCTAGTAATATTAATTTATTATTATCCCGTATTTAGTAAATTATTACAATACTCATAAATTATATTTTAATATATTATTAGTAAATTGTTTTCAAATAATTGCAATTCATAATAATTTATCATTAACAGTTTTCGATATAATAGTTATACATATTTTAATACATTCGGTATTATTAGTTTTAGTAAGTCTCATCTACTATTGCTGCAAACCAACCCAAATATTTTAATACTTGTGATCAGTATATTACATAATTGATACAAATGAAAATCGTTGCATATGATTATTTAATATTACTCTTTATAAAAGTAAGAAATATACAAGTAATGAAACGGTATACAAAATATGTGAGAAAATATCAGAAATGTAAATATATTTTTAGGTGTTAATTTAATATTTCAATTTATAAATATAAATAGAAACACATTACGTATATTCATTAATCTTTACACCATCATCTCACAAATTTTGGGATGAATGTTCTCCATTGAACGAATATCGTCAGCTTATCAAAGAGATAAGTCCAATCGAACACGTTACTTGTCGAAATAAGAGAAAACGGATTTATGGGATAAGCTGCGTTTAATACTGACATTTGTATAATCGCATTAAGTTTCGATTAATTTTCAAATTACAACTGGTGCAGATATTTCGGGAACAGGTGAATTCATTACGAGCTTTTCCTTTTATACTTTGTGTCATTACATGGTGATTTTCGGATGATTTTGTTAGACCGTTTTAATATCTCTAACGACGATATTAAATTGCCATTTAATGAAGCATGTTCTGTAATTCATATATCGAGTATTTTTCCAACGTCCTACTAGGAAAAATAATACATTATAATAATAAATATAATTTTAAAAGTATCGGGATAAATAACCTCCTTAAAATTTAAAAACATTCTTTGACTATTTAATTATGTAATTTTTCAAGTTCTTAAATCTAAAATCACAAATTTTTCCAACGTCCTATTAGGAAAAATAATACATTATAATAATAAATACAATTTTAAAGGTTTCGCGATATATAATCTTCTCAATACCTAAAAACACTTTTTAACTATTTAATTATATAGTTTTTCAAGTTCCTAAATCTAAAATGTAAAATTTTTCCAACGCCCTACTAGGAAAAATAATACATTATAATAATAGATATAATTTTAAAGGTATCGCGTCAGATAACCTCCTTAAAATTTCAAAA
This sequence comes from Eufriesea mexicana, assembly GCF_001483705.2. Lineage (NCBI taxonomy): Eukaryota > Metazoa > Arthropoda > Insecta > Hymenoptera > Apidae > Eufriesea > Eufriesea mexicana. Next base: position 1,458,698 of record NW_016910703.1, on the reverse strand, counting down.
CATTCTTTGGCTATTTAATTATGTAATTTTTCAAGTTCCTAAATCTAAAATCACAAATTTTTCCAATGTCCTATTAGAAAAAATAATACATTATAATAGATATAATTTTATTGTGACGAATAACCTTCTCAAAACTGAAAATCACTTTTTAACTATTTAATTATATAATTTTCCAAGTTCCTAAATTAAAAATTCAAAAATAATCACATAGAACATATCCGCAAAACGTTACTTGGCAGTTCATGTAACGAAAACTGTTAGTGTGTTAAAACTAACATTATATGTATCGCATAATAGAAAATTCATCATGGGCAATCCCTTTAAAACTGTTGTGGCATTCAACGTGTTAAGCATCGAACCACGATAATTTCCCAAATCCTAATCTCTGTAGTCCCAAAATAATCGTGCCAATAATCCATTTCGTCAATGCTGTCTTCCACCAGCAAATCTTGCCCCATGACGCGAAGAATGACAATAATGAAAGCTCGTTGTGGAAATTCCTCGTTCCATCGCTATGTGTCGTTTGTACGAACTTTAACTACGTTTCCCCCCAAAAACGGCAGTCGGTTCTCACCATTCTAATATGGATTCGTTAACGTTCGACGGGATCATTCGATCGGAGCCTCTGTACAACGGCTACGTAACGAGACAGACAAAAAACAGAAGGGTCCAGCGGAAGGGTGAAAGGGGTCAGAGGTGGCATTGGTTAACGAGAATGCGATCGTAAACGTTTGCACAGAACTCGCCGCAGAACGACAGAAATCACATTGGCCGCTATAGAACTTTGCTTTTGTTAGCCGGCTAGCAAGACCAGCGCCAGCTGACCTATTTCGTTCCACAGCAATATCAAAGAGTTATATATAACGGTAATACGAATTGACTCGGTAGCCCGTTTCGGTGCTGCAGCCTCGAAAGGGCCAATTAAATATTTCGTGTCGGTCACGCGTCACTTTGCTAACACGAATGCTTTGGCACGCGATTAATGGCACGTTAACAACCCTTCCTCGGCTTGGCCCGCTCCGGGCCAAGAGGCAAACCGGGCATCGGAGATGGGGCAGCAGGTACGCGGCTATTCATGTGTTTCGTGTGGAACATGGATCAGGTCTGAGGAAGCTGTTTTAATTAGGAAGTGTCGGCTGGTCTCATGAGCTGCGTGGTTTTTGTGGTATGTACGTGGACGTGCTAGGTGACCGGAGTTAAGCATTTCTGGTTGGGTGGCCAGGCTGCTTCTTGTGACTTCACATGGTGCCTCGATGTCCTTTTCTTTTAGAAATTAATTTCGTATTTATTTCTTCAGGGTCATATTCTTATTAACCCTTTGCACTCGACGACTTTTTGGCTAGAGAAGAGTGGAAATTCAATGATTCTGTACTAAAAAATTGACGATACTTTTTTCAGTAGTTAATAAAGAATTGTATAATAATAGAATTGTAGAATTATTTGATTTCGATACCTCGCACAATGTGACATTACATTAAATTTGATATATTAATTAATATCGGTCTTCCAAATTTTATGAAATGGTGTGGCTCACCTCTCGAGTGCAAAGGGTTAACTTACAAGGAGAGTGCAAGTCCTTTGAGTCACTGATTTAGTTGAAACTTTGCAAGTTTGTAGCTTTCATTGTGCAGTTCAGGAATATATATTATTATAGGTGCAACTACTTGTGAGTGAGATTCGTTTTAATTTTTATTCGGAGAAAATCTCAGATTGGTTGACCTAGTCTGGTGCTAGAACTTTTATTGGTGTTTATTGTTTATTATATCAACACACATATATATATTCAAAATTTATATTAACCATTACCACAAAAACCCCATAATAAAATCTTTTTATTTTATTATTTAAATTTATTTTTTTCATATTTCAAAATAATTTTATTTTCGTTTTTCTGATAGGTGTAGTGGATAAGACGGAACAGGTATTTGTAGATGATTCATGAGTTATTTCTTGTCATGTTTTTGACGTTGAAGTTTCATGTTTTATTTTTTATATTTTGTATTTTTAGTTGGAGAGATTGTTATTACAACAAATTTTATGGTTTTACTGTTAATTGTTAGGAAAGCAGTGTTGCTTGCAGGATAACCTAATGGTACAGTAAAATAATATTTTATTGAATTATAATTTTAAATCGGGTCAAGGATTAGGTAAACTACCCCTACCAACTACTCCAGCAATTAAAAGTTTTGATATTAATTGCGATCACATATAAATTCGCAACCTACTGCCAGGTAAAATTGCTCCAGCTTCTTCTTCGAATAGAAAATTCTACAGTGGTGGGGGTAATTTAAAATGGAACAATCGATGGAAACTGGTAGATTCGGATTCAAATTGAATACCGTTTCGTTTCGTATTTCAATTTCCTTGCTTTCGAAGAATTCACTTAGTTGATTGAGATTAAGCTCGAATTTGTTAATGCATTACGCGCACAGGTATTGTGTGCGGAAAATTCCTTAGAAGTTGAGGATGCTCTTTGAATGTCTGAGGTATTCCGGGTAATGTAGCAGAAAATGGAAAGTGCTCGATATTTAATTATAGCTCAGGAAATTCTTATTTCTGTCGATTAAAGTTATTTTCAGCGAGTTTCGCATTATTTTGCGAAATAAATTATTGCAGACTAATCGTGTATTTCTCGTTGTTATCAAAGACGATAACCATAATTATTTAGAATTCTTTGGGATTATTAAATACTTCTCTTTCATTGACGTGAAAAATGTTTTTGTATTAGAGTTATTGCCAATGTGTCCAATTTTTATTTCTTTAATATCGCAGGAAAATTTAGCTTTTCTCGATATTTATAGTTCACGGTCGAAAGTATTTCAGTTTGATTTAAAACAGTGAGATTTCTATAAAATATTTTACGCTATAAAAAGTGTGTATAAAGAATGACTATTTACGATGCATGACGCTGTATCGGTATTTTCACCAATATCTATATCCTTAAATTTTACAATATAAACTGTAGTATACTTTTATGGATTTAGTAAAACATTTCGATACGTATCATAGAAGTGGAAGGATGCTCTATATTTACTGATGAAATATTTGCTATCAAATATTAACCCTTTGCACTCGAGAGGTGACCCTCAGTCACCATTTCATAAAATTTCGAAGATCGATATTAATTAATATATCAAATTTAATATGATGTAACAGTGTGCGAGGTATTGAAGTCAAATAATTCTACAATTCTATTATTATACAATTCTTTATTTACTGCTCAAAAAGGTACATTCAGTTTTTTAGTAGAGAATCTTTGAATTTCTACTTTTCTCTAATCAAAAAATCGTCGAGTGCAAAGGGTTAAATACTTCTACTCACGTTTGTTTCATTTTGTACGCGTTTGTACGTTATACGAATTGTTCATTGATTATAAATTATATTGCATATGTTAATTATTCAGTTTTTTATTATGTAGTAGTTACATCTTTGTGGTGAAAGTAAACGATAGGAATCTCTGCTAGGGAATTCATCAACCAAGTTTCCTAGAGGATCCTACCAGATCCTATGAAAACAGAATTATCAATTGGTTTCTATGGAAATATTCATTAATCGTGAATTGTATTCGTATACATTGTTTTATTATGATGATTATTATGATCATAATATTACGATGAAAAGAAAAGAATAGTACATGCTAGTAAACTTGTCTGTGAAGCTTCCTAGGATATTCTCGCAGATCCTAGCAGATCCTGGCAGATCCTAACAGGTCTGTGTCTTAAACGGCTGTACAGTAGAGGTCAGGTCACAGAATACGTTGGTATAAAAGGAATGGTTTGGTGTGGACTTCCTGGAATGGTATTTTGGTGTACAATCCTCTGCTGGCGAATGTGGCATGGCTGTCATATAATAAATGTGGCGAGACAAAGGTACCTGTTACAAAGGAAAAATGTCGGCACTTTATTTATATTTCCATACGTTATTTCGTTATTTACGATCATTAATAAATATGTCACCTCACGTGGTAGTAATATTGTATATAAGAATGATTGCGTGCTTTATTTTAGAAGTTTCTGTTTTGAAAGAAATATCAAATTTTTTTGACTAACACTGGAATAATATAAGCATAATATATATAAACCATAGTAGTCAAAGTAGTACAACGTTATTAATATATTGACTTGGGCAGACAATAATGTAGGATACCAAAAGAAATCGCGAATCGGCTATTGCCAACAAAAGCAAATTGTAAACCGACGATATTTTCTAGAAGCAAATCGAAAAGTTATTCTATATAACAAAATTAAGTTGCACGACTCCTCTACGGAAAGGTGAAGCGTAGGTTAAGGAAAGCTTAAAAGCGTGGTCCTTGACAACCAAAACAGAGTCCTTAGAAATCTGTTGTGACCAGCACAAGCGTGAGTCACTTGGTGTTGGAAAGAGAGTTTTAAAAGAGTGCGTCTTTGTGTGTTTTCGTTTTTTTTTTTCCCTAAGTGAAATCAGTTTACGAGTTTTGAGTTTGTGTTATCGTGTTCTTGTTCTTTCTTCAATTTTCGGTGTTTCAAGACTAATTTCTTCATCCTGCAATAATGTCAGTATTTTTGGTACAAAGTGATTCAATTTTTGTCGAGTTGATCCAAGTTACAAAGGCTGTCTTTTTGTGTTATCGTGTTCTTGTTCTTTCTTCAATTTTCGGTGTCTCAAGAGTAATTTCTTCATCCTGCAATAATGTCAGTATTTTTGGTACAAAGTGATTCAATTTTTGTCGAATTGATCCAAGTTACAAAGGCTGTCCATGTACCCGTTAACGTATAATGGGATATAGGGATCGACGAAACCGTGTGTACACTTGCATAGATTACGAGTGTTTTCCGTGAAAACGATTCGCAGACATTAGAGAAACGTGATTCGCTGACAGAGCACGTGACGAATTGCGTCGATGGGTTACTGGCCTACGTATGCATACAAACAGGTTTTGGCTACAAATTCATGGTAATGTTCCTATGTATCGCTAGCACGAGCCTAGTGACTTTCGAGCAAACCATGGTTAATGACACGATAGACATTCCTTGCTATATCCGACTGTTCCGCGCACTTGTGCCAAGCCAAATATGCTCGTTTATCGTTTCTGCACAATTACATCATAGCGACCCTAAAATCCGTAACGAAAATTCTGTGATTAATTGCACTTGTGCCGCAGTGATCAGCTAATCTATTCTCCGTGACTTATGTCTGCAGTGTTGCATTGCAGACTGATGTGAAGTTGTTATTCATAGATAGGTTGTAGAACACCTGGAGAAATTCCTTATTGGGTTGTTCTTTATTAGCAAATCCTAAATTTCGAAATAATCATTTGGAATTAAGAATTAGGCGTGTCTCGTTATTATGTGATCCCAATGACGACATGAACCGAACACGAGCTGATTCCTCATTGAGTCATAATTATAAGTTGAAAATGAAGACTTATTTTCTGACGAAAGAAGATTTTGGAAAATCGTTCGATACTGAAGTAGATGACTCTGATTTTGTGGTTGGTATAGTAAAATGGATCGAACAACAGCTACTTTAACAAGCAGTCTACATTGTTCTGTTTCAGACACATGAAAGGATACTTTTATCATCCCGTCGTATAGTTTGTAGATGGTTGGTCTGTCTTTTATATAAATGGATCTGTATCTTGGAGTTCTGTGCTTCATCTGACATTGACGAAGGTTTGGGGTCTGTATCTTATTAGGTTTCTGTCAGTTTGCTCCTGACGATCGAAAGTATAAATTTTGACACCTGATCGACTTTACGATCTCGAAATATAGTATAGGGAACCATTATATACATGCAAAATAGCAGAAAAGAGCAGAAGACAGTAGAAATTTTGAAGTTAAACTGAGAAGTATTAACATTGCGAGATGGTGAGATCTCTAAGTCTCAAACAGGCTAGCTAATTCCACTCACTTTAGATCGCAGTAGTTATTTCCAATTTTGCTAGTAGTAATTAATTTAATTATTTTAATTCGAATTAATTTTGATAATATTAAAAAATCTGGTACACACGAAATAATTTTTGTATAAAGTTAAAAGGTGAAAAATCTTCAAACTTACTTTCTGATCCATATTATTACACGAACAAGACTGGTCAGATTATCTAAAATTTACCTCCCTCTGTTTTAACTCAACTTCATTAATCAACGTTGCTTCGTATTTTTCCTTTTATTATCTACACCCGTTAAATACATCATCCAGATTCCTCTACAGAGGAATTTAAAAATGTAAATTGTAATTAACAAGTCCAATCTTTTTCACCTTGAGATTCTCTACTTTTTAAGATCTTAAAGGCACGCGAAGTCTAACAAAGTGGGTTTTTTCAAAAGAACGAACGACTACGCCACTGCGGGTAATTCGAAGAGGAGGCTGTAAAATTCAGGAACTTGCTACTCGAAATCCCTTTAGGTCGAATATAAATTTATGTCCGCTGAGAGATGGAAATGTTAATTTAATTAATCCACGTGGAAACACAGGTGTAGTTAATAGATTCGTTCGTTGCAATCATTAGAAGATGGCCGATATTCGCATTGCTTCGTTTAAAAATTTGTTTATTATAATTATATCACAAAGTATAATAACAATTTTTCAAAGTTTAAATTAGATACGTTCATCTTGAATTCTTCGAGATGTTTGTAAATATTCTGAAATAAAAACTGAATCTCGAGTTCAATCAAGAATTGACACGCTAGCGTTCACTGCTAAATCTGACTCAAACTGTGTTAGAGTGAATCTCGAATATAGCACTGACAACGTAATTTTAAAGCGGATTATTGTTCGACTTATCGATGAACTAATTACAAACTCTTCTACATAATTTCCATTTGTTGTAACGATTACGACAAAGGAAAGTTATTTTACGTTATTCGTTGAAAATGAATGCATAATCCATAGACTAATATGTGTTGGATTATATAGGAACTGAATAAAATTAATCCAACAAGTTAATTATTCCTACCAATTATATTGTATTAATTATCGAAATACAATATTTTTAATACCATGATACTTGAATTTTTAATTTTTCTTATTATTAAATTAGTGGGTTTGTTTTTCAATTGCTTGTATGAATTTTCACAGGTCTCCTGTGCTTTTCAAAAGTTGAACAATATTAGTATTAAATTTTCCATGATTTGTTTTAAACAGAAGAATAAAAATATTAATAATTTGTACATATCATTTTGCAATCATAAGAATAAATAATTATATTATAAATATGTAACAAGTAATAATTAAACTATTCATAATGTTTAGAATATTATTTATATCCAAGCATAAAAATTGATTATGTATTCTAAAGGCAGTGATCGAATTGCACTGAGAAGAATTGATTGGAATTCAAATCACTGTTTTGTGAAGAAATTGTGTTATAAAGCATGTTTTCATAAAAGAGTATGACACTCGACTCGTCTATTTAGTTTTGCTGTCAACCTCTCTCTTCCAAAACCTCGTTCAGGCCTTTAACTAAATTAATGGTTCGACGACCACCGACATAGTTCTAAATTGGGAAACTTACCCCATGGCTCTTGACTTAGGGAAGTGTCCTTTTAGGCACGTTTCGGAGGAAGTGACACAAGTCACCAATAGGATCATCTAATTAGCAGAAGCTAGGATTACTTTACTCGCATAGACTCTACAAAAGTCTATTCGCTAACTAAGGGCTACCTTTAAACAGTATTTTGAATAAAATTTTGAATATACATCAACTAATGCATATGTTTTACTGTAAGGTAAACTAATGAAAATATTTTAAGTTAATTTATATTATAGATGTTATAATATTAAAATAAAATAATATATTATTGATATAAAAGCATTATACCAATACTATATTGTAATATATTAATTATATTATATTACAATGTTATATGAATAGAATACTCGATTAGATTCTTTTAATATTACCCAAATCTATCTAACTTCGGGATTTTCCCGCTCGGTGCGCTGTGCTCGTTACTTAGTCTGTGTATATACTATTTGGTCAGTCACTCTTCTCTTTTCTTTGTTCCATGCACGATGTTATGCATTATTAACGTCAAACCTATGTTCATTACTATGCCCAACATTAATAAAATGTTATTATATTATAATTCATTACTGTAACAAATTGTACTAATAAAATAATACTTTCAATTACAATATAATATATAATAAAATAATAAATGTAATAGAGTATTCGTGACGATTATTATAAACATAGAAAAGCATTTACAGGAACAATTCAAAGCACTTCAATTCAATTTATTCACAGGACTGCAATTTAACGCCATTGAATAAATTCCATCGTTTTTGCTATAATTTGGCACTACAATTGCTAAATATATATATCGTTTCTCTATTTCAACAGCGGTTGCAAAGAAAATGCAAAAGCTCTTATTTTTCATAATAACATCTCACGTAGTTTCACTACGATTATCACAAAATTTCTCCATTCGCCTACTTCGTTAGACAGCTATCCAAGACTCACGTTAATAAAGCTTCGTGGTAATTAGTTTTCGTCGTTTCTTCGGTGTGGGTTAATGAGTAGCAAGGAGGGTAAGGAATGTCACGAATCGCTGACACGGCACTTAACCTCACAGACACAATTTTGTTTAAGAGTGTACGTAGCCGAAGGTACGAGATTTTAGGAAAATGAAGAGCTTTAAATTACGTGCACTGACGTGTGCACCTAGAAGACGTCGCCGACCTTCGCGCTCTCCTAATTTCTCTAATTACTGTTTATGGTTGCGTATTAGCATCTCTTGTTTCGGACGATGCACATCCCCTGGTATACGAGGTCATTCGACGGAAGCTGCTTTCCCGAATTTCTTTGAAATCCGAGATTTTACGAAATTGGTTTTAATCGACTCGTTATTATTCGATAATGTCGAATTTTTATTGTTGAAGGTCGAAAGGTATTTTGTTATCATGTAATACATGTATTTTATTATTATATTTGTTATATTTATTATTATTATTATATTTTTTTAATTTGTATGGTAGTTCTATATTTATTTCAAATAACGTACTATTCTGAAAAAATAATAAATTTTTAATCGATTTTAGTATATAAATTTGTTGTTATATAACAAGAAATATGTATAAGCAATATTTTATTATATATATATAGTAACATTTTGAATAGGGGTAATGAGAATTGATATTTATTAAAATTAAAATAGTAATCGATGAACCAAAGTAATTTTAATTTCATATACCTTGAATTCGAATGAAATTTTTCTATAAAAATTTCTGTGCTTAGTGATCATTTGGGACTTCGAAATTGTTGGCTGGGAATGGTTTTTCCATTCTTTGAGTAATCTGTATTAAGACTCTATTCTAATAATTCTAAAATTTTTGCACTTTTGCTTGTGTCTGTGTACATTTGCTTATTTAATAGTTCTTTATTTTCCTCTAGATCATTGTTTACCTTGATTTCCAAGCTATAACTTAAATATATATTGTGAAGAAAAGAATCTATGATCTTTTGATAGTTTTCATTGTTTTCACCAAGGAAAGTAAAAAATACTGAATCAAAACTAGGTCCTAAAATCAATACTTTTCATACATAATTTTCTTTCGTGTTTTAACACAATAATTTAAAATTCCTTTTTGTGGAGAAGTTTAAAGATATTAATCCACTGGCCAAAAATTAAAAAATCATATAATATAATATAATATAATACTTCAGAAATGTCAATATTGTATTTAAATAAATTGCAGAAATGGAACATTGAATATAAATAAATATCGAGATAAAATAAAAATATGAAAAATATAATTTGCAAATGTGAAAGCAAACTTGTCTATATTTTGTAAAAGTTAGGTTTTTAAACCTATTTAAACCTATAGTGGTAAACTATTTTGTATTTCTGTTTGCCTACTCTTTGCACCCTCCATGACTATTATAAGCACCTAAACTTTGAGACTTACTTTTTTACCACCCTGTATATTCCGGTAACCTTACCTTGCGGATTTAGCTAAGTGGTCTGTCAAGCGCAGTCTTCTTTTTGATCTTTCCGACATGTTGTTACCAAGGATGACAGTATTTCTGCCCATCTTCCTCTTAGCTAAATAGGTTCATAGTTCTGGGCACCCATTATACTTGTTGAAGTGACTACCTAGGCTACTCTTGCAAGTGGCCCATGTTTTCAAGTCGTTTAGAAAAATGATACTTTTCCAGATTTTCAGCTCCATTTCTAATTTACTTCGACGAAACTTCTATTTTCTATTTTCACTTTTATTAAAAGTGCTAAATAAATTGCACCTGCTGTCATTTGCTATGTAGGACGCGCGATTCTTTATTAGAACAATGAATACTATATTTAGTATTTATATATTGAATTCAATTGTAGCTATTTCAAACTGAAATTAAATTTATTTAAATTCCATGAAATTAAATTAAATTAAATTAAATTAAATTAGAATAAATTAAATTCAATTGAATTAAATCAAATTAAATTGAACCGGAATGCCATTAAGTTTCGTCGATTTTAGAAATTCTTTCTGATAGTAATATAGGCTATAATGTATGTTTCATTATAATTATAAAATTCGAATAACAATATTTTCCATCTCTGAAAAATCAGGTATTTTTTCCGGAAATCCATTGATTCTCAGAATCAACCAATTAATTGAGTCTACTTTCAGAATCGTAAATTTCAAAAATTTTTCAAATAATAATAACACAAACGACATATTTTTCGTCAGAATTATGAATCTGAAAAAGAATTGAACAGACTTTCAGGAATCGACTGATTTTTAAGATCATTCTGTAGAATCCCACGCTTCCTTCTGATATTCTAATGAAAAAGTTTGCCCAGATCGCTTTTCTTAATTAACGTTACAAATTGAGCATACAATACGACTCTTTGATGAAAGCATTCCCGTGTTTCCGGTGTGCCCGTGTGTGTTTAAATTCGAGAGGATACTTCGTGCATTCGAGGTCGTGTCAAGGTTTCACTTGCAACAAGCTCGTCCGCGCTATGGTGACGTGCCGAGAAAAGCGAATTAGGTCAGAATGTACCACAGAATTTCGCGACAGTCCTGGCTCTTCCTACCTTGTAATTTCGCAATCTAGAAAATTGTTGAATGACATGCTCTTCTTCACGCGAAAATTATAACGTTATTGCGCGGCCGTGTTCTAGGGACTTTTGTGGGTGTACCGCGCCGTTGAATGTTACTAGAACATTTCCTGGCGTCATTTCTGTCATTAGACGTGTGAATCTTTGGGAGTAGTGTGGTATATTTTAATAAAATATCTGTATAACATTGACAGATGTGATATTGTTTTGATATTTTTAATATTTTTCATGATTGTTCATTTTCTTATTATTAAATAGTTTCCATGATCATTCGAGCTATATGTTACATTTTATCGAAATTGTTAATTAAGAATTGATTATTGGACAAATAGAGACACGTTGTTATCGGAAAATCTTCTTTATCGAATTAAATCAATAAAATACAGTACATGAAATATAAAATACAGTATTATTCCAATTTAGCATCGTTACAATTCGTGCGAAATATAGAATAAAAGTTTTAATTAACAGAGAGATGCATGCCTGGTATCGTTATAATTAATCTGTATGTATAACGTTCAGTTATGGACAATAAACAACGTTTTATTATTCATTTCTAATGGTTAAAAACGCTGTACCTTGACAAATTAAATATTATTATATTATTGCAAAATTTTATCAACGTAATAAAATAACAATTACAGAATGCATAGTATATAATAATCAGTCATTCATAGAATCAGTATTTGTTCTATTCATCAACAATGGTTAGTTTTAGGTCAATATTTACACTGTCATTAATAATATAGAATCGTATTTTATAACAATTTACTACAAGTTTCATTATCTTGGTCTTCCTTGTACTTTTATTTTATAATTTTTCATTATACATCGTTATTTTTGTCTGCGACTCGTATTTTTAAAAGAAATCAATGTCTCAGAAGACATAACCTAACTACGAACAATATGGTGGTAATGGCGATGGTGCTGAAAAGAATAATTTTCTTTCTCTAGTAATGGGGCAGCACTGAACTCAGCAAAATTTAATTATGCGAATTGCGATAAATTGACACGAGTCGAGTAAATGTAGATGTTCGACACGTCGTCGCTGAAGTTTCTCGCATTTCGAGATCACGGAACTTGGACGCTAGTTGGCGCCACTGCTCTTGTGTTCGCTACCAGAACTTTCCTCGTTACAAATGCAGCCATGTTACTTTGATCTAGCTGTTTGTCCAGCTCCAGATCTTTTGCTATGCTAGAAGGACTCTTAGAACAAATTTTTAATTAAATTCCTCCAAGACTCTATGACTATTCGGAATATATTGTTTCGTGAAATTTGAATAAAATATTTTTCTGCTATTTATTTTTATTTATCTCTTCTTTTAATGACATTTATCAGTTAACGAAGGTCATTTGTATAAAAATTATATGTGGGTAGAATAATGCAGATATACGTTATTATTTTAATATGCGATGCAGTTGCAAAACAAGTAACACCGCATTGAAATGTGTATCACGAGTGTCAAATGAAATTATTGCGTAAGAGGTTTCATTTTCGAGAAAATTTGATTAAATAGCGTATGACACGTGTATACATTTAATTCTTATTGTCATGAACTTTTTGTAACATCCCTTGTAATTGCAATACATACGAGACATGCAATACATTAATATAACATGGCATGTTATATTAATACAATTTTTCAGATTTTTGTTGTCACAATTATTGATTTATAAAAATATGGTTCAATTAGGAATAGACGAAATTTTTATTTTTCATTCCAAAAATGTACGAATGCTCGTGTAAAACATTCGCTGCATTACAAGTACGATGTTATGCTCTGTTACGTGAAATTTTTTAACAAATTCATGCATGCTGCTTGTAATTTACATAATTAATCTTGTAGAAACTTAGTACGATGCAAACAATATAATTATGTAAATATTAATTCCATACTGCTAATATTTATATCAAATTATCTCCTACTTTTTCCTTTTTTATCCTAAATTAGTATCTTCGAATCAATACCATTTTCTCTTTCTATTTAGTTAATTTTATTTCGCATTAATTTTAATCATATTCGTAGCTATAAATTATATTTATTAACTTACATGGAAACACGAGAAAGAATAATTGCCCTTGAACTTCCAAAAAAGTATAATCTCTTATTATCATATATTTTATTATATATTGCTATTAATTAAATTAGAAAAATATTATTTTCAAATAATAGTGATTTACCGATTTTCTATGTATTTTTTATAAAATTTCGAGACTTATTCCAACATTGCGCAATCCTACGATTGATTTAGACGAACACATTGACAGCTCGGAACTAAATACGTGTTCCCAGCATCGACTTAACTGCATCGTTTCGTTCCTCAAGCATACCTGTGCCATTCCTAACGGCGACATTTTTATTCGAGGCCGCTGGCTGTTGAGGGGCCTATTTATTTAAAGGAACTAACGAGCCGTTGGCGTTTTAATTTGTACTCGCGATTTCGTGTAACGAATAAAGTTAACTAAATGTCCCGCTGACGAGGGAGAACATCGTCTGAGAAATTATGCGTCGTCAACCTCGTTTCGTTCTGCGCGCGCGGAATGAAAATAAACATCGCATTATGAAACTCGCAGAATCATGTCGTCTCTCCTTCTGCCGTGTATACTTCTCGTGTATAGTCTGCTACGTGTCCCTCTACCGGACTGTCGTTGTGCCGCGTAATCATTTCTGCGCCACCTTTAAATCAGTGGTTCTCAAACCACGCTCAATTTCGTTTGATTTGTACTCGAAGTATGCTCTTTAGAATGTATTCAGTCTATGGTTGAGAGGTTAGAGACAGTCGATGATCAGGAAAGTAGACCGAGGTGCCCTCTGTGAGAGAAGTGAGACATTCATAAGCCAAAGTGAGTAATTCCATTTTTGGAATTTTTTTACAATTTAGTTTCAAATATCGTTTATTTAATTATTGAACTGTGCCGCGATACTTTTATTTGTTACTTAGTTTTAAGTTTAAAAGGTAGAGTAGTTGGTAGAATTAACAATTTTTGTTCCATCGACTCCATCTTTGAATTGGTAGCGAGAGAAATTGAACACGAATAAATTGGAATAAGAATGTTAAGTTATTTAAGTCTTATAACGTGTTATAGTAATATTGAGATGTAAGAAAATAATATTTTTTAGATTTTTAGGACTGCAGTAAAAATTTAAAGAAAGGTAGTGAAAAAAACTAGAATAATATTCTAAATAATTTCTTAAAAAGTTATTTTTAACGTACCACTTGTTTATATTGTAATTTAAATATTAAACAGAGTGTAGATAATGTAAGAAATTATCTGCCAGTACAAATGCTGAATGATATTAATTAAAAAAGAATTGAAAATGTTAGTTTATCTTTTTATTCTTACGTATAATATAAAATTCTATTGTAATTCTGTATTTACGATATTACAATACTGAAGAATAATTTTTGTCAGCCCTGTGCTCTGTTACTAAGCGAGATTTAGTTATCATAAGTTACCAAATGTCATGGTAAAAAGATAACTGACATACCCACTTTAGAAATATGAATTTTGTAAGAAACTAAAAGGATTTTCTTTTTATCTTCGTTCGAAAAGAAAGATTTACTGATGCGAGAGTCATTGTTACCCATGATAAATAGCTATTTCTGGTAAATGACCCGCTTATCCCAAGGGGTAGCTCGATGGTAAAGAGATTCTGGGGATTTTCTGTAAGTCGCCGCGCCATCAGCCGGTAAACAGTGGAAGCTCTGCTCTGGGTACACTGCGGAAAAGAGAAATGAACGCCCTCCGTGAAAATGCATGGTTCGCGATTACCCTTCTGATATCGCGAATGTACATTTACCGACCAAACTTTTGCATCGATATGCAGTCTGATACTGAGAGTACTTACCCATTCGTACTGGATAACTCTTCCATGAATAGCTGGAAAATACACGGTTAATATCATGTTATCGATCTGGAAGATATTAGTGAAATTTTGTAGAATTTATATTACCAGTATGGTATATTAACTAAGATGACATTTAGGAGACAATTGTTCAAAATTATTATTATTGAGGTAATTATAATTTTGAAGTAATAAACTTATAACTAATATATTATTTTGTATAATATAAATAAATCAAATAATTTCATTTATCTAATAAAATTATTTTGGATAAACTAATATATAATTTTGTAGTAATAAACTTCTCAACAACAACAACAACAACACAAAATGATTTTTCTTTTAATTCTTTTTCTTTTTTTTAATTGTACTTTATAATTATATTTTATTTGCTTGAATTCATTTACATAACGAATATACATATATTTGGTATGATATGTACAGTACAATAGCAATTATGTTACAATTTATTGTTGACAAAGTAAGTATATATATATATATATTCATACATGTGGAGTCATATTTAAACAGTAACTCGAAAACTCGTGTAATAATGATCATCCTAATATAATACAGAATGAAAATTGTGTATCTGAACTACACGTTATGGAATATTTATGTATAGTAATTAATGAACGATGTAAATAATCAGAGAATAATACGAACTATTAAACAATGCAAAAAGAAGATTTTAATTGTACACATTTACACATTATTGCTATCACACTTACCGAAATGCTGTACCGATTTAAAAAATTTTAATAATGTTTAAAAATATTAATAAATGAAGTTGTCTCGTGTTAGGATTACTTTTAGATATAACTTTTTGGCTGTGCAAAGCGTGGTGGAGATAAAAATACACGTTGGTATTAAAATCTCTATAAATAACAATTTTGAGGAAAGCTCCCAACTTTTAATGAAAATTATTTTCGCGCGAAAAATTTTGTCGTATTTTTAATAGTTAAAAAACCAGTCACGTATCTACATTCATTGTGTAATAATATATACATCACACGTGTTCATTGTTATTACCCACTGAGAATAGTTCAGAAATAAAATAAGCTTTCTTTCCTAAACATTATTCGGAATCTATTTTTAATTTTAATCTACATATCTCCGAAGATAAAGAGTACATAAATATTCATGAATGAGCAGTTTGTATCTCAACTTTTTCCAGTAACTGTACACATTGTTTACATATTTCATTATTCCCCTTTTGCTTTCTGAAAAGCAAGATAACTAAATTTAGCACGCATACCATAGACTACTCTTTGTACTCACACCGAAAACTATCTGAAATATTTTTCATACTTCTAATCGAAATTATTGCTTCGCGAAAGAGTACACTAGCTCCATCTGACGCGACAATGCTGCCATATTAAATTCCTCGATCTTAATATTTCTATCAAGTTAGAACATCCTGCGCGTTTAACGCACTGGTCGAATAAAACGATAAATAGAAAAGTCTCAGAGAAAGTCGATCCGGCCTGGCGTTATCGAGGAAGTCTGGCGCAAAAGCGTGGCAGTGACGTTTCGCTAAATATTGAACGACGATGCTCGAAGGTAATAGGTGTACATAAAAACTTGAAAGGAGATTCCGTTCCATATCTTATTTAAAATTTTAAATGTCGAGAAAATTTCGAACTGTGCTTCCTTGATATTTCGAGTCGTCCGTCTATACCATTTCGCTCAATGCCACCTTTTTATGGCCCGATATCTCGATTATCCGCCATTTTCCATTTGCAATATATCTCGCTAAATGCTCGATTTATTTCTCCCGTTTGCTCATTAAGAGCAGATGCTATTTCTTTCTCTTTTTTCTTCGACTCCGGGTAAATTCATAGCGAATGCTGAATTTCGGGCCAATATACGAATGTATTTATTGACGTAAATCTCGGATATCGTGTATGCATGCAGAGGAAGTTAAAGAGGAGGGGTAAAAAGAAGAGCATCGCGGATATATTATTTCATGTCAGAATTGAATTTTAAAGCGGGCTCGATTTCGCGTTACCAGGATTCAGATGCATATAAAAATAGCAACCGTTAATCTGAAATGCAAATGGCCGGGGAATAACGAAAGGAATGAAGAGGTTGGAAAATGTAGAATCTCGTTCAAGACTATTTTTATACGAGTGTTCCGATGAAAAGAACGAATATCGAGTGTCGTAATTCGGATCCGTACTATCACCAATTAATACAGCGAATTTTCCAATCGAAAATTTACGTTTTAATACGATTTTTAATACATGGGAGATTATTGTACGATTGGACATCGAGTGTGTCGAAATCTTTTCTATAGGTACAAAATTCAGTCGAATTGCACCACACGTAACTGCGCCCATACAGATTGGTTTATTATCAAAAAGAAAGATGAAAATATGGAATAAATGTTTTTCGTTCGAAGCTTAATATTCGAGAAAATCGAGTTTAAAGTTTCATGCGCGTACAGTTATGGTTCACCGCGTAGTCAGGTGACGCATGACCGTACGCACGTAACGTCGAACCCGTTTCTCTCGAAAACTGAGCTCCCAATGAGAAAATTTGATTCTACATTTTCCTCATATTTTTTCACGAGGAATCATATTCTATTTGTTCGTGAATATTGATCGCGTTTCGAGATAATCCAGTGCAATTTTTACGCAGTTACTTTCATTATGCTGCAAGTTATTGCATATTTTCCAGAGTACACAGTTGTTCGTAAGATTATTCGTATCTTTTACAAACTGCCAGCGATTAAAATTTCAAATTGCTCACTGTACGATTCTCGTTGCCGCGGATAAGCTTGCGGATAATCTGAAATATTACGCAAGCGTGAGAAATTAAGAAAAATTTATATTATCTCGCGGAACGGTTGGCTCGGCAAACGACGAAAACCACTCGAAGTGAAACGAAGAAATGAACTTCCTTCCACGTGTTTGACTGGCTTTATATCGCGTACTGTTAGTATTCACGCTGTGTCCTGGATATATTTCTCGGCGTTGCTGAGCTAGACGCCAGGCATGGAAGATTTTTGAAAGAATTTCTAACGAGCCCCGGGTTTGCTCGGCTTCATAAGACACACGACGATATAAGTTAAGTACTGCGAGTATTTTACCAAAAAGAAAGAGAGAGGAGAAGGGAATAAAGAGAAAAAAGTGGAAGAGATTACGAGCAACTGCTTTCAATAAACACTTCGTTAAATGTTCCGTTGAGTAGTTAACGCGATGTTTGGATATCCTGCAGGGAAGTGAACATTTAATGATTCCTGGTTACAGGTTGAATTTTATGAAGCTTCTATCTGGGGTTTAAATTCTAACTAAGGTGTGATTAGAGTCTTTTATATTGCAGCTTAAGGATTTATGGTGCGATGTAAAGTAAGGTGTATTTTGCGAGATAAAGTATTAGCTACCTTAGCTAAGACCTCCTATATTTCGGTAATTGTAGAACAAAGATAATTCACATGTAAATCTACTCTTTGCAAGATTTATTAATAACGTTAATTTATTGGGAGAAGAGATCTTTTAAAATGACTAATCGGTAAAACGA
Organism: Eufriesea mexicana; assembly: GCF_001483705.2. NCBI lineage: Eukaryota > Metazoa > Arthropoda > Insecta > Hymenoptera > Apidae > Eufriesea > Eufriesea mexicana. Next base: position 1,440,286 of record NW_016910703.1, on the reverse strand, counting down.
GGTATAAAAGTGCGAAGATTTTTTAAATTGGAAAGACGAGCTAAATTTCCTATTTTTAAGAAAGGATTATATATATTTATACAATATTCTTGATAATAATAGGTATTAATTTAGATTACGATTTTACTGCGATTTAAAATTAGGATTAAAATTTTACTAGGTTAATTCTGTTGTTTCATTTTCTTTTTAAATCACCATATATATTTTGCTTAATAAAACTTCTGGTTTCATGTATCTTCATTGTACAAATTATATTATTATTTATTATTTCATTATATTACTTTATTATTAATGTTAATTATACTAAATTATGTTTAGTGATTTTATACGACTTTTTTTTAATAAAGTTATTGCAGTGCACGAGTCTCAGAGTAAATAGTAGTTTTGTTTCATTTAATTAAAACTGTACCTCTCTTTTTCTGCCTAAATTATCATAATATATTACTGCGTTGCATAGTTATAATTGTGGAAATATCATTTGAAAAAAAATTTACATTATTTCTTCTTCCTTTTATTTCCACTGTTATTATATATGTATTAAATAATTGTACCTTCATTTGATAATTTTTGTTTCATAAAATTGATATTATACTTCCAATGATAATTCACGTAAATTAAAATATCACGAAAAATTTCATCCACGCTTCAAGTTGTCAGTCATAAATTTCGAACTATATTTCACCTGCAATGAGCAATTGTATCTTCACCTAACAGTCATAAATTCGTGAAATTAATCTAACATCGTCACTCATCCATCACGAAAATTAAAATAGATTGTAAGAAACTTCAACGATACTTCCAGTTTTCAAATCTAAATATTGCATTTATAAAAACCAAGTGGTTTTTATTTAGATTAATCTAACGATCACCCCCTTCGAAAGTTGACGTAGAAACGTTTTCACAGTTGTTCAATTTCCATACCTCATTCATCAAAACTTTTAACCACATCTTGAACTGTCTATCCTACATTCTTTTCTCCCTCGCTTTAGCGATAAATAATTATTTCTTCACCAAACGATATTAATTCACGAAATTTATTAAACATTTTCACACGTGATTCTGAAAAATTAGGCTCCTAGAAACATCCAGCCATATCTGTAATAATTAATCCTACGATCAACCAATTGGTTACACGTCCTTGCCTGTCCCTGTTTTTAGACACTCTATTTACATACCAAGAGCAATTAGCAGCGCAACTTTTTACGTTTTGCACAATGCAAACGAGACTTGAAAGCCGGTGGCAGACGGCTGGGACGCGGTGTAAGTGGAAAAACTCGTATAAAGTCAGGCGTCGGTTGGACGGTCAAGTAGTAGCGATGCGTAAAGGGGCAAACTCGCGAAGAGGCTCTCTTTAGCAAAACATATTTGATTCATGGCCGATTAACTTTTGCCCGTACGCGTGCACACACTGGCGTGCCGGGTCTCTCTGAAAATGTGGAACACGGTTCAGCAACGTGAAATTCG